>NC_056745.1:1433729554-1433889554 GCF_019279795.1 Protopterus annectens | reverse complement strand
ACTACATGACAGCAGTCCCCAAAGACATGTCCAAAGAACATAGTAGTCTACATTTAATATCAACATATCAGATCAATATCCAATAGGAGATACATATAAACATACAGCTCAAACACCTAGAGCAAGATACTCAGTACTCAGAGTCCAGCTTTGCATGCAGGGGTGTATGGTTCCAGTACTACTATCTACAATATATTCTTACTTGAAAAGGCACTGTTAAAAGTAATAACATAATGATACAATATGCGTTAAACTATTTCTCTCAACCAGTGCACTGTAGCTGGTGTAACATGCAAGTGTGACTGCATATAACTTGGGATACTATCCATATATGAAACAAATCCAAAAAGAAAAGATTGTGGTACTACCCATGTCTATCCAGGTGTCCCATACAGTATATTCACACCCCTTGCTACTGTAATGACAGCACATAGAAGCATATTATGTACAGGGAATTAAGTACACTTATTAAAGATGTCATTACCCTGCTATTTTATCAGACTGGAATGTGATCACTGGTTTCCAAGGATAAGCTATGCTTAGCAGGTGTAACCATTGCTAAAATGTAAATGCTAAGCAGATTTGTGCACTGGTAAACAAAGCCTACACTGTGCAAGTGCCTATTTGTTTAACCATACATAAGCATAGTTTACCATCGGGCAAACCCGCTCAAACCCACTTAAAGCTGCTCAAAACTGCCTTAATCACTCTGTATCCAACAGTCCTTGTTCTGCCTAGCAACAAAATAAACAGCCCTTGAACCTAGGACCTTGCACACCATAGCCTATGCAATTTACTAGTAAGCCACCTCAGCTGTATTGTTTGAGGATGTTGTCTCAAACATACCCTTCTTTACAGCCAGTTTACAATAGGAAAGAGACAAGTGTGCAATTAGGAAGGCTTGGTATCTATAAATATATATATATATATATATATATATATATATATATATATATATATATATATATATATATATATATCAATAGAAATATGCATAGAGAGAGAGTGAGATATGTAGGGAGATCCATATATGTGTACAACAATATATAGATATATTAACAATAAATACTGAGGTGTGTGTATATTTATATATATATATATATATATATATATATATATATATATATATATATGCCTACATGTCCCAAAATGCCCATACAAACATATGCTGCTGATAGACCACCCACAACTGGGGTAGCATGGACAGTTGGATACAAAAGCAGCCATGACACTCACATCTGCCCCCCCCAGTCCAAATAAATGAGTGAACACTACACTGCTACAAAATCATGATAGGCCATACACAATGGCCAGGCATACAACAATCTCTTAGCAAATCAAATAAAATGTCTGAACATAGCAAAGAAAAATACCACCAGCCAGTAATTCACACATGTTTATTATACTCTGATGTCTTGGCTAAAGCCTTCAAGGAGTAAACATCACCAGAAATACATGCCTTAATCCCAAGAAGCAATTAACACCTAATTACATAATTGAATACACAGCCTCCAATTACACTCATCATTAATCCCCCTATGGGATAAAGTATCGCAGTTGATATTAATACATTGAAGTCTGTTCATAACAACTGTCCTTTTATAAATGTTTCATCACACTGAGGAACAGACATTTTCAGAAACAGTACCTTGAGACCCACTACTGTCCCTATGGTGAGATTTATTCAAATGTACAACTATAGAGCTGACATATTTCTTATCAGTAATATGTCTGACATGTTCTAACTGCCTAGTTTTAAAACATGTGTTACTGTCCCCCACATAAAATATGTTACAAGGTCATCTAAGAGCATTCCCTATACACCTACCTCTTGAATGTACAGACTTCAACATGTTTCCCAGCCATTCCCCTCAGCAGGAATTACAGCACGCACTAATGATAGACCAGTATACCTATCCACCTTCTACTGTATGACATCTGGGCAAAGCCTGACATAATTGGTGGACAGAAGCCCAAATACATGCACATACATGAAATATTGTTGTTATACACTGAGAACGTTGCTGGTGTTACAGGGTTTGTTGTAACATATCTTTTCTGAAGGGTATAAAGTCAGAAAAAAAGGATGTTACCATAATGCAATCACCAGAGTATGCTACTGATTTGCCAAGGACAACACCTGTCTGGGGAACAGCCCATACATAACAGGCTAACCTGTGACCATTATGTGGATGGCCTTACAGTTGACAGCAATGCAGAGGCAGACCTTTGTCAGACTGAAACCCATGCAGAAGTAGCATATACAGACAAACCCTGTTAAACTAGCAGTATTCCAAACATATAACAGCAATACTCACATACCTAAGTCCTGAATCTTCCCCACCATTTAGTTGGCTTGTCTCCACAAGTCTTTTTGTAAGAGGTAGTAGCTCACACAACTCCAGGATGTTTTCCTCACAAGTAAGGGAAAGCACCAACTCCCACATGGAGTACTCATTTATAGGAATGTGTTGCCATGACATTGGCTATTGGAAGAACTACACAGCTGCTCTGCATGCAATTAGCAAGTGGGGAACCCCAATAGGTGCACAGGCCATCACCTGGTCATGAGCATCACCTACAAAAGCCATGCTGCCACCTGTTCAAACTAGCTCTTTCCCTGTAGTGTACAGGGAGAGAGAGAGAGAGAGAGAGAAAGAAAGAAATGAGACATAAAGCAGAAAAGGGGAGAACATGTAAGCAAGTAATTGAATCTAGTACTTGGTCTGTAATAATGGGAAATATGGTTTGGAGTAATATATGTCCACACAAGACATGCTGCACTAATGTCCTGCTAAACAGCTGCTATGGTCATAGCATCTGGCCCTCTCTGCAGTGCAAGATATCACAGACATACCTTTCAACTGTACAGATCCTCACAGAATGTCCACATTTTATCATGTATTTTTTTCTGTTCCTCTGAGATCTGTACTTTACTGGCAAATAGCTGAGGATTCAAGTCAGCAGGTAATGACAAATACTTGAGTCCTTAAGAATATTCACTGTAATGCTAAATGTATCATTCTACAAACATCCTATGTTTGTAGCAGGTATATTTAAAGTCTGTCCCTATTTATCCCCCCATCATTTTAGGCATTGTCCAGATGTGATGCTCTTGAGAGATTGTGAGGTGGGAACACAGCTCTTGAGCCTGACTCATGACTGTGCCACTGCTAGGCCAGTTAATGGGATGTTTTCCATATCCATGTTACCTTTGATTATGAGTATGACACGTTTACCTTGTAAAGCTAAGACACCTATAGAGGGCATGTGCATAGTAGAGTGCTGTTGCAGACATGTGTGTTGAACTGCATGTGATATATTGACTTAATAACATTCAACTGTACAGTGTTCTGCTGGACAATAAGCACATTTGTGACTGATATCTGTAGTCACATGCACATATGCATGTGTTATGTCAGCCAAACCATTGGCAGGTCTGTGAGCAATGGCATTGTAACATAATAGCCTACTTATGACTGTTGGACATCTTCCAGGTTATCATAGTGATGTCAAACCATTCTGTGCAATCAACGTACTAATGTATGGTGCAGCTATATTAATAAAGTATCAATACTGATGTCCCCTTTGACACTCATTTAAGTGTGCCATTTTCCAGATGTACTCCTGTAACAGGTTGAGAAGTATGATTGAGCAGCAAGTCTGTAAATACAGTGAGCCATACTTACATTCAATAGAAATGTATACCAGGTATCCCCTGAGCACATGTATGTATGCATATGTTCGGCTGGAAAGCACAAACCTAATCACATGGGTTTCAAGCAGTCAGGTAAATAGGTTGTGCATGTTGCACATGTGTGTTATATCAGTGTCAGTGCATACAACAAACATATATGTGTACAGCTACTGGTGGTTGCATTGCCATGCCACTGATGTGGGTACTGGAGTAGGCATGATTATCAGGTATTAATCAGAGAAGTGTCCACCTGTGTTATGAACCTCTGTCCATGCCTACCACTACCAGTTATATCAACATCTATATACAGTGGATATCACAAGTGCACACACCCTTGTTGGAATGCCAGGTTTGTGTGCTGTATGACAATCAGACCATAGAAGATCATTTCATGATGTTTCTCATCTTGAATGTGACCCCTTAACCTGTCCAATTCCACTGCAATACAATCAAAGGTGTTGCTAGAAAGGTGAGCAACTATTGCCAAGTGAAGATGTGCCATGATGTTAGAGTCCAGACCAAGATGGATGAATGCTGTAACCATCTCAAGAGGTGCATGCACAAGTTTAAGAGTATGCACACTCATTCAACTGGCTTATTGTACTGAGTATTATTTCAATATGTTTTCACAGACCAGATTGTTATGTTTTCAATTGAATTGTACAGGCTGTAGGTCACACCACAGGTGGGAATTGTTATGAAATGAGTTATTGTGGTGTCATGTTCCAATTGCACTAACACCGGGCAGTGTATTAGGGGTGTGTAGCCCTAATATCCACTGTAGCTATATGGACACAGCAGTTCCTGACCTGTACATCCAGCCTCCACCAAGGTAGAGTAATCACCTTTCGTGGACAGCAACAATACACAAACCACATAATAGGTTGCTACATTGGCTGTACAGGGACACATAGGTGCAGGCAACAACTTTGAAGCAAGTCCACCTATATCTGAGCAAGCAGGTAAGTTCACAGGTGATGTGCAGTAAGGCTGACTATGACTATGACTTGGTCATATCTACACCACCAAGGACAATTGCAACCATGTCTCCACATATGTTGTGAGTCTCAGATGAAACAACACATGTTGCCCTGTACTGGGGGGTAAAGAACACCTCATACACACATACCATGGATATAGGCAACCTGCATCACACAGGTTAGATGGGAACATCACCACCCTGTCCACCCCAGTCATACATGGAGATATGCACATCAACCACACTCCTCCCCACAGCAATGGTGAGCATGTACATAGTGCCTACTGATGGCAACAACAACATATCCCCATGGGGCATACTAACATCAGTGTCTGCTTCCTACATAAACACAGGCATGTGCTCAGAGCTCCATCACACACCACTGCCAAACATAGACCTGCCACTATACACACACCATCCACATGGAAGGTAACCACTGTCAACCCTCTACACAGAAATGAATAGAGGATAGAGGATTATGCAATCAAGTGTCCAACATTGAGGGAATAAGATAGCTCAGGGTCAAGCATGTAATGCAAGCTGCTATAGCTGTGATAGCTTGGAGGTTTCCGGGGTAGTCCGGATTATTTGCAAGTAATATCCACTGTTGATGTGCATTTTGACAACCGTATGAGGTCCTGTAACCTTTTTCTGTTCATGTCTTCCAGGTAACATGCAGAGTGCTTGCCTACCAGCATTCTCTGATGGGGAAACAGAAATCATCACCCAATATGTGATTGGACATTATGCCCTGTCATGTGGACGGAGAGCAGAAGATGTGCAGGAGAGAACTGCCCTGTGGAACAGTGTGGCCCACAGGGTAAATGATGCCGGCCTGCACAGTAGAACTTATGTGCATGTGCAGCATCAGGCCACCAACCTCAAATGCCATGTCTATCAATGGGCTGTTGCTGTAGCAAGGGACCGGCTATCCACAGGTGGGGGCCCAGCCATCCAGCACCCACTGAGGAGCTCCTCACCACATTTGGGCCAAACGCCGAATGCACAAGCCATAACACTGAGGGAAGCATTGTGGAGGTGGGTTGCACACACACATTGGATGAGGAGCGTGCAGGTAAGGGCCCAGTGTGGATTAGTACACTAATGTATCAGACATACATGTATCTGTATTGTATCTACATGCATGTGTCAGGTCCGATTGCAGTTGTGGATGGGGTTTTCTAATGCACAGAGGTGCACATCTATGGTGAGGACAGGACATTGTGTATTATTGCGGTTAGTACTGTAGATGTGCAGATATGCTGCATCCATCCTATACCAAGGCCACATGTGCATCTCCTAACAATAACTCCCACTCACAACTACCTAGGACCCTCTGGTCTGCATATGGGACAGCAGCCTTTAGCTGGTGGGCATTACATTGTTCTGTTGTTGCCTGGCAATATCCCAGGCATGTGAAGTGCATGCAATTTACCATGCACACAACCATCAGTAATAGCGGTATTAGTTTATGTAATAGCTATATTGCTTGTTATGCATGCTCACTTGTGCTGGGGTTAACTGTATTGCATTACAGTGGTCACCTCTAGGGCCTAGCTGATGTGAATTCAAAATTCCTGTAGCATACCTCACAACTTGTCAGTGCCAAGATGTCTGGACAGAGACCACCAAATTGTGCTGGACAAACGTCCTAAGGTAAAGTCATGCGTGACACATTACTGGTATACAGTAGATATAAATTGTGTACACACCCCTCTTAAGATGCAAGGTGTTTCTGTTACATACTAATTAGGACCACAATATGACAGTCCACATCTCTTCCAGCCTTTAATGTGACCCATAACAGGTACAGTTCACTTGTAAAACCAAGCATCTGTATTCATGAATTGCACCTACAAGGTAGGCCACCTGTGAGGGCGGCAGACGTCCTATCAGCATGATATTTCAGTCAGGTATGATATCTCATGCTGCTATATGTGTCAGTACACTCTCTGTGGCCTATTTGGCTATAATATCACATACATGGGAATTGTTAAGGCACACAGACCACTTCCGACCACGTATAGGTTTCAAACATATGGATATTTCAGACACATCAGAACAGAGGACTGTACAATGGTTTAACCTGCTGCATGTGAGGCAGATGCTGTCACCACACAATATAAAGTAATGGCAGTGGGAGGTGGTCACCAGCCATGTATGGTATACACATCAAAATTGTATAAGCCACACATGATATGATCCTCACACACACACACACAAACAGTTACCAGTATTAGGATTAGAACTCCTGCCTATTTAGGTATCCTTACTATAGTGCTATGCAGTTATCAGATGCGGCACAGAGCTTATGCATTTCCACCTCATCCAAAGGTACTTCTGAGCTGGATGACATCAACAGATCTACTAAATTGGAGTGAAGGGAAGTGTAAAGTGTAGTACTCAGGTCAAAAATGGTATGAGCCAGATAGTACATGATTCACACACACATACACACACACACACACACACACACACACACACACACACACACCTCTGCCAGTATTGGGATTAGAACTTTTGCCTATCTAGGTATGTTCACTATAGTATTACGCAGTTACTGCACACACTACAGAGCTTACTGAACTTTCACATGGCCAAAGCTGCTGATAACTGCACAGCTGTGGTAAAGTAATACAGGTGGCAGACAGTCTGCCTTCTGTTCCACCCATACATCATGCTAGTTCTTTCTGTCTTGCACTTCAACTAGGATTATGGCTTGGCACTTCACCATGTTATTGTATCATGAAGTGTGGCACACCTGTGAGCCATCAGCAGTACTCGTTCATCACAGATATCACCCCAGTACTTTCTAGTTATGTCCACCCCTCCTGGCATGTTTGAAGGGCAGTTACCTGTGCTTTCACCCACTGACCTGGTGCACATGTCCATTCTGAAGCACTGTTGCAACTGCTGCATGTACACAGACAACCCTCCCCTCTAAACTCCAAACACTCAGACCTGTGCGAGTTACCCATACATCACCCAGTGTGGACATATGTACTCTCCAGCAAATAATGGACTAGCAGATCAAGAGGATAAGATCAACACCTGCACCATACCATGTGGAACATGTAGCTCACCATGACACCCACTTTGACAGCCATGACATACAGTGAAAAGCCACGCACCCACCTTCACAGAGGCACTCAATGGACATCTACCCAAACAGCACAGACCAGCAAGGCAGACACCCACTCAGACACCATGACATGGCACATGCCAAGGGACACATTTAACCTACACAGTGTGCCCCCAACCTAAGCCCCTAAGGCAAACCACC
This sequence comes from Protopterus annectens, assembly GCF_019279795.1. Classification (NCBI taxonomy): domain Eukaryota; kingdom Metazoa; phylum Chordata; order Ceratodontiformes; family Protopteridae; genus Protopterus; species Protopterus annectens. Next base: position 1,433,881,595 of record NC_056745.1, on the reverse strand, counting down.
TTGTGCAATACAGTGATCATGGGTAACTCAGTACTGAGGCACACCCCCCCACTCACTAGGTTGAATATGGAGCAGGTAACAGCCAAATATCAATCACATGCCAGCATCTAACACATGACACAGCCAGTCATGTCACTCCACAACAACTACAAGTATCACTTCGTATCCATGTGGGTGTGAATGAATTGGGACACACCTCCCTGGACTACATGACAGGATACATGGTTGAACTCTCTGATTATGTGGTTCAGGCAGGTGTGGCAGTAGCCCTGGGCAGTGTGCTGCTGTCACCCAGAATGATGCTGTGGTACTATCAACAGATGGTTGACTGCAACATTGGCTTACATGTTATGTGTCATTCTCAGGGGATCCAGGACCTCTCTGCCTAGGATGGCATAATTAGCAACCAAAAGAAACCACACAGAAAACTAAGAAAAAAATGTTGGTAAGTCAGCTCCAAGGGCTAGGCACATGCAGGTACAAAAATTCAGGTAACTGTAGGTTATAGTCCAATCCAATGTACTTAATACCAGAAGTTATAAAAACACTGCTTTATTCACCAAGCCAAAATAAAAGTAAAACGCTGCACCAGCGTTTTTCGTTCTGATAAATATCAGAACTTCTTCAGACAACCAACAACACTAGTTCAAAGCATTTTAAAACAAAGCACTAGGTTAAGACAGATGTCAGTAATTACATTAATTGCTGTATCCCTTGTGTTTAAAGCGATACACTCAAATAACTTATTTTATGTAACACTGAACCAGAAGTTTTTTAAAGGACTGACCAAAATTCTCACTTAAAAGATTTTACATTAAACACATGAAAAGAAGTCACTGTTATAATATTATCATATCATATCTAAATTTTTCTACTTGCATCTATACTTTAAAACTACACACAAGTACTACTAAAAAGTCATATATAATAAAACCTTAAACTATGCTAATACTAGTAAGTATTGCTAAGTACTGCTTACTTACAAAGCTGTGTTTTGGTTCTAGTTACACCTTCAAGGGCATTCAATGACACACACAAACAACAAAAAGAAAATGAACTATCTCAGTAAACTTTTTATCTTTAAAATACATGAAATTGAGCAACACTCATTTAACCCTGGGTCTCTGTTTGCAGCTAAACGAAGCTGCCACGCTAATTCTTTCTTTTCTAGTTCCAGTTTTAAAATTGGTCATTCACAAAGCTAAAATCCACTAAGTCTTTCACGGTTTGGTCTATGACCATGAACGAAAATACATGGTCCGAGTACCTGGCACAGTGTCTTGCCAGAGCATTATCGTTTTTACCCTTGCTGATTGCATAAATGTTAGTACATTCCGTCATAAGCGTCTCTCCGTCTTTCCTACATAAAATGATGGGCACTGCCCACACTGTGCCAGATATACAATAGCCTTAGAGTCACATGTATATGATCCCCTAACAGAGTATGTCGTTGTTCTAATAGTAAATTGATCCGAGGTCATTAAATACTTACAATATTTACAAGCACCACATTTTCACGTCCCATTTCTATTTTGCTTTTTTGGTACCTTCATTTCAAGTACTCTTTTCATATGAATACCTCTTTTGAATATTATTATGGGGTTAAAGTTCAAAATATTGGCAACATTCCTGTCTAATGTTAAATAACTCCAATATTTTCTAACTACTTTACCTATTTCAGGTGCCTCTGGACAATATGTAAATATAAAAGCTGTCGCAAAATTCCTATCTATCTCGGTGCTATTAGAACTAGTTTGATCCATGTTTCCTATACCATCGGTCACTGTGTTGTTGTTATTAAGACCTGTGTCAGTGGCCAGGTCTAGTGTTATAGTCCCTAGGTCACTTCCCAAAATAGGTTTATATATCCCTTTGTCCCTTTTATCCTTTACTTCCTGGAAAATTGTATTTAGGAAGGAAGCAGGATAACCTCTCCTATAAACATAAGGTATAGCAGGTCACATTCTTCTTCAAAGTCATCTTTCAAGGTCACCATTCTTGCCACTCTCACCAGTTGTCCCTTCACAACAGCTTTCTTTTGGTGAAGGGGTGCATACTGGTGAAGTGGAGAAAACTATTGGAATATGTAGCTTTTCTATGTATTTTGACTGAAAAGTGACCCTATTTTTACTCAACTCCACATCCAAGAAATTAATGATATTTTCTTGAAAATTCCAGGTGAACTTTAAAAGGTAGTTGTAGAATTAAAGAAGCTAACAAGAAGATCCGCTTCTTTTTGGTCTCCTTTAAAAGAATGAAAATATCATCCAAAATCTTTTGTAACTAATAATCTGGTGGGCCAAGTGGCTATTGAAAACATAGTTATTTTCCCAATACGCTAAAACCAAGTTTGCAAAACTTGATCCCACTGGTGACCCCATCGCCACACCTACTTTTTGGACAAATAACTTGTTTTCAAATGCCACAAAATTATTCTTTAAAATAATGTCAAGAAGTTGTTCTACTAAGTTACATTCATTATCGTTAGCCCCTTTAGCCCTGATATGTTTCACTACCCATTCTACCCCCAGATCATGTGGAATACAAGAATATAGGTCACTGACATCCACAGTTAAGAAATTTACTGTGTTATCAAAAGTCATGGCTTGCATACTCTGTAAAAATGACCACGAGTCCTTTAAATTTTGTTTTCCGAAGGACACAAAATTCTTCAAAATCTTGTCCACAAACTTGGCACAGGGATACGTGATTGATTGGCGTGTGTCAACCAATGCTCTAAAAGGGGGGTTCATTACATTTTTATGCAATTTTGGGATCCCAAAGATTTTAGGGATCCGTGGTGCCAACATGGTTAAATAACTGTGTTGTTCTGAGGTAAGACAACCATCCATAAACAAGTCACTAATAAACATATTAATCCTATTATAAGCCTGATTTAGTTCATTTCTGCTCACTAATGCATAGGTGCTACTTTCCAACAATGTCATCATGATGTTAGAGTAGTCTTCGTTGTACAATACCACTAAACCTCCACCTTTATCTGGTTTCATAAGCCTAAGTGGTAAATTCCTAAGCATAGTAAGAAGGGCTTTTCCTCTTCAGAGATGTTAGGCTTAAATCTAGTTTTGGATGAATCCTTCAGAACATTTCTAAACTCATTTTCACAAAAATATTCAAACATACTTATTGTGCTGTTCTGGGGGGGGGGTTAAAGGAACTAGCTATTCTCAGTTCATTGTTACTGTATGATGAGTTACCAAACAAAATATTCAAGTTCAGTTTTGAATGAATAACTTAAAGTCAATTAAAAGTTCAGCAATGTCACATTTTTTTGATGGAACAAATGTGAGACCCTTGGCAAATAATTCCACCAATACTTGATCAATACAGCACTCAGTGAAATTGTAAACAGAAAAATCACCTTCATTATTATATAATGTTTCAAACAGTTTTAGCTCAGGTATTTGCTGTTGCTCCGTGTGTTGTATCTCCGTTTGGCTCCCTGAGCTGGATGCACTTTCCAGTTGCCCCCCCTCCCCCCTCTGTAGTTTTTTTGAAAATCCTTGTTTTGCCTTTGATTGTTGTTATCAATACCAACAGGTTGGTTAAAGCCATCCGTTCCCTCCTCAAAAATGTCATCATCATCAATAATATGTCTAGCATCAAGTCCAGGACCTGTGTTCAAGTCAACTGAAAAGTTATTAACTGGTACATTTCTTCTTTGATCCTTATAAACGTTATGGTCTACAACATTTTTATGGTTACGTAAACCTTTCTGTGCCACAGGTGGTTTGGGGAAAGCCGTCCCTTCCCCATATGCTTTCAAGTCCCTGTTAAGCTTTTTTATTTTATTATCTTTTAATTTAATCATTTGTTGAGCAATGCTAGAAAAAGTTCTATCAAACTCAAACTGGTATCTATTAAAGTCTGAGTCTGCTTTAATGTCTTGTTCCAATGCTTGCACCTCCTTTGTAATCAAGTCAAGGGAAAGCTGGTAATGTTTAACCATGCAATGCAAAATTTCTAAGCCTTGTTTATTGTAAATACTAATAAGTTCATTATAAAATCTGAGCCATATTCCAACCCAGAGGGGTAAGAATAATGCCTCAAACCCTTGGGTACAATTTTTTCTTTAATACATTTATTAAAATAGTTCAATTCAAGCTGAAGTTTTTTTATCTTTAAAAGTTTGATGTCAAATAACTTCAATTTTTCTGTCACTGAGTTGCCACTTTCACTCATATGTGTATTTACAGTACCTGGTTGTGTACCATCCAGTTCCAATTCTGTAGTTAACCAAGTTTGTACGTTCAATGAGCCACCAGTATTACTGCCAGTATTAATCCGGTTTTCTACTTGAATAACTGCTTCACCTGGTTGTCTGATATGCGATGGACCTGCTGCAACATTACTATCCACATGTGAAACCAAAACTGGTAAATCATTGTTGCCTGCTGAAGACCTCAGGGTACCGCTGGAGTGAGTGACGCCGTCGACCTTCTCCGATAAGCGGTCAAGCCTTGAGTTAATCATCTGTAGTAACTGGGTCAAATTCCCTTGAGAAAGGACATTGTCTTCCATAGTGTCCTCCATGCCTTATTGCTGACTACCAACAAGTCCCGACCAGCAACCAAAGAAACCACACAGAAAACTAAGAAAAAATGTTGGTAAGTCAGCTCCAAGGGCTAGGCACATGCAGGTACAAAATTCAGGTAACTGTAGGTTATAGTCAATCAATGTACTTAATACCAGAAGTTATAAAAACACTGCTTTATTCACCAAGCCAAAATAAAAGTAAGCGCTGCACCAGCGTTTTCGTTCTGATAAATATCAGAACTTCTTCAGACAACCAACAACACTAGTTCAAAGCATTTTAAAACAAAGCACTAGGTTAAGACAGATGTCAGTAATTACATTAATTGCTGTATCCCTTGTGTTTAAAGCAATACACTCAAATAACTTCTTTTATGTAATACTGAACCAGAAGTTTTTAAAGGACTGACCAAAATTCTCACTTAAAAGATTTTACATTAAAAACATGAAAAGAAGTCACTGTTATAATATTATCATATCATATCTAAATTCTTCTACTTGCATCTATACTTTAAAACTACACACAAGTACTACTAAAAGTCATATATAATAAAACCTTAAACTATGCTAATACTAGTAAGTATTGCTAAGTACTGCTTACTTACAAAGCTGTGTTTTGGTTCTAGTTACACCTTCAAGGGCATTCAGTGACATACACAAACAACAAAAAGAAAATGAACTATCTCAGTAAACTTTTTATCTTTAAAATACATGAAATTGAGCAACACTCATTTAACCCTGGGTCTCTGTTTGCAGCTAAGAAGCTGCCACGCTAATTCTTTCTTTTCTAGTTCCAGTTTTAAAATTGGTCATTCACAAAGCTAAAATCCACTAAGTCTTTCACGGTTTGGTCTATGACCATGAACGAAAATACATGGTCTGAGTACCTGGCACAGTGTCTTGCCAGAGCATTATCGTTTTTACCCTTGCTGATTGCGTATAAATGTTCGTACATTCTGTCACGCAAACGTCTCTCCGTCTTTCCTACGTAAAATGATGGGCACTGCCCACACTGTACCAGATATACAATAGCCTTAGAGTCACATGTATATGATCCCCTAACAGAGTATGTTCATTACAAGTACTCTTTTCATATTTTGGGAAGTGACTACATAGATATGGGATTGAATCTCATCCCTGGTAAGTGTTTGCGTGTGTACATATGTCTATATATGTCCATCCGTACCTCAAAGACTTTGGCCCAATTTACATCCAGTACACATCTCAGTGCCTGACTTCAGCAGTCCTGCAGATATTATCCACATTAGAAGTACCTTTTGCCAACCCTAAACTATGTAAGGTCAGTGGTGCATGTAGTAAATGCGTAACATGATGGTCGGAAAAGATAGTTAGAGAGAGGTTTGAACCTCACCCCTGGCAAATGTAAATGTGTGTGTAGTGTAAAATGTTTTTTAGGAATCTCTCACTCACTACATCACCCAATGCCAGTATTTACAAGGGTTGGTGATGTTCCTCACCTTAGAAGTACCTTGGGACAACATCCATCCTATAAGCTCTCTGGCACGTGTGATAAATGCAGTACACTGTAGTAGCAATACATTGCTAGGTAGAGGTTTGAAACTCAGTACTGCCAAGTGTGTGTGTCTGTCATTAGTATCCTGTGTGGGTGCTGGGGTGATTGTGCAATAACAGGAACATTTGGGAGGGTTTGCTAAATTATTATGTTGTGGGCCTAGTATATGTCACAATGTCCACATTACAAGGCCAACAGATGTCAAACACAGGAGAGGTTGGTGTAAAATGTGACAGTATGGATTAGTGAACAATATAGGCAACCCTTTTATTACTCAGAGACCACTCTCCACTCATGTATCATACACAAACACACTTGGCTAGGCAACAACTACTATACTGGCAGTTCCCCTGCATATTGCCTCACAGATAGTACCCACAGTGTGATTGCAGTGGACTACATGCCTGATGACCACAACAGTACCACTGACATCAGAAATTACTTTGATGTGTTACATCTCCTGACAGAGTGTGTGTTATCCAGCAAGTAAAAGGACATGGCACCCTGTTCCATCACCTCAGTAGCCCAATCAATGTGTATGGTGGCCCTTTTGCCATGTTCCCCACTGGACACCTGCAACAACTGTGGAGTCTTCTAACGTACCCCACAAAGGGAATACCATGCCTTATACACATGCCCTGTATGGACAGATGCTACTAACTCCACTGAATACCTGCATCATACTGTCAATGTAGGTGCAATCACTACCTCAGTTACATAGCCAGGTCTCGCCAAATGAGGTCAGGAGTGCTACATCAGAAGATACCAATACACTTCCACATGTCAAAGAACATGCATGTGGGACATGTGCACAACCCAAACACTGTCCATGTTATGAAATATAGATCACATACATGGGAAGCAGTGCACATCACTGGCCACCCACAATAGAAACCTGGATGAGTGGATGGGGAATACAATACCCACCCCTGGGGACCACTCCAGTGACTATACTCCTGAGCCACACTGGGGACTATTGTCATGTGGCCTGATGCCAAGGTATTCCCTTGGGCTAGCCTTGTAGAGCCTTCAGGCCCATTCACCTACTACACACCTATGAAGCAATGAACCTATGGATCTCAGTACTGGCAAGTGTGTGTGTGTGTTTGTGTGTGTGTGTGTGTGTGTGTGTGTGTGTGTGTGTGTGTGTGTGTGTGTGTGTGTGTGTGTGTGTGTGTCTGTGTGTTTGAATAGTAATCACAGTGTGTTTGGTTGATGAATATCCCCTATGGCTGTGATTATTAGCAATCAGAGGTGTGTCTAAACCACAAAATATACCATTCTCCATTCTACAACAGATGTTGTACATCAACATGTACCTATGTACAAACTTCAGCTCTATAATCTGTGAGGCATATGCAATCACTGTGTTACAGACCGGGGATTACTGTGCACATACTGTACCCTGCCTATGACATGGTGGATGTGTCACCACACTGCCATACCCTGTGGCCTTGCTGCAGGGCCACATACTATTGATACACAGATGCCTAGAACAGAAATGGGACACTGCATGTGAGAACATGTTCATTCAGCACTTCACTTGTGGGGGAGAGAGGGGTAAAGCTGACACTGAATGTGTTGCCAAGACTGTGGCCAATATCTGTTGTCTCCAAAGTTGTGTTTGAGGCTAATAAGGGAGTTCAACAGTCATGGGACACCACCTTTCCCTGCAACAGTATCCTCCTTCTGATGTACACTTTAGTAATGACAGGGGACCATCACATTGTCTCCCAGTGTTTGGAGGACAGTGTCTGGGTTCTGTTGGCTCTGGCTGGTACTATGCATTCATGTACCTGATTGTACAGTACATATGTGTATGATTTGACAGTCATGCAGCTATTTCCCATTGCCATGGGTGCAGTGAAGACATCCAGCCCTGTTTTCATGGCTGCAAAGTCAGCTTTGGAGAGTTTTTGCCAGGTGGTTATCTTTATGGGGGGTGTGGCTGACATGTTGAATTCCATGTTGTTTACAGCCTGTGTGAATCTCACCATGCAGGGATTGACATCTGGGGATTAGCAATGGTCCCATATTTAAGTGGTCAATACAGGTCAAGGTTGTTGCATCCTCCACCATGGGTCAGTATGAGCTGGTCTAGGGTAATGGAAATGATGAATCGCAGAAGTGTTGGGCCACTGTACTGGCAATTGGCTACATTCCCCAGGTGATGGAGGGGTAGTTGAAGACTCGTACTATGTCAGTGTTGCACTGGACCATCAGAGATGGCAGGGTGTTGTGGAATGTGCATTGACAGTCTGGGACATAGATGTGGACCCATAGCAGGCTATGGTCTGGATAGCATCATTACCCCAAGGAAGTTGTACTGGAAGTATCTCCAATGCATTATGATGGGATGCTAGTCTGGTAGTGTTCCTATCCATAATGAATATGGAGACAACACCACCTGTAGAGGTGTGGTCCATGTTTGGGGGCTGACAGCTGTGGAATGTGTCACTGCAGGTCTGCTGTCTGCTGCTGTGAAACACCTCTACATTACAGCAGACGTGTCCTCCACTCCAACTGCTATGAGTGACTGCATCCTGACAGTTAGATGTCCACTGTTGAGCAGCATGACCCTCCGATTGCAGACATGTGTAGCTGTTATGGTGGTAATAACATTAGCAACACTGTCTAATACGGCTTCATAGGGGTGGAAAGACATGTAGCCAGTACCTGGCAGCCCAGCAGTGACAGATGTAGGACATCCATGGCAAGTCATTGGGTTCTGGCAATTATGCTATCCTAAGAAAAAAATGTTGGTAAGTCAGCTCCAAGGGGATCATATACATGTGACTCTAAGGCTATTGTATATCTGGCACAGTGTGGGCAGTGCCCATCATTTTATGTAGGAAAGACGGAGAGACGTTTGCGTGACAGAATGTACGAACATTTATACGCAATCAGCAAGGGTAAAAACGATAATGCTCTGGCAAGACACTGTGCCAGGTACTCAGACCATGTATTTTCGTTCATGGTCATAGACCAAACCGTGAAAGACTTAGTGGATTTTAGCTTTGTGAATGACCAATTTTTAAAACTGGAACTAGAAAAGAAAGAATTAGCATGGCAGCTTCGTTTAGCTGCAAACAGAGACCAGGGTTAAATGAGTGTTGCTCAATTTCATGTATTTTAAAGATAAAAAGTTTACTGAGATAGTTCATTTTCTTTTTGTTGTTTGTGTATGTCATTGAATGCCCTTGAAGGTGTAACTAGAACCAAAACACAGCTTTGTAAGTAAGCAGTACTTAGCAATACTTACTAGTATTAGCATAGTTTAAGGTTTTATTATATATGACTTTTTAGTAGTACTTGTGTGTAGTTTTAAAGTATAGATGCAAGTAGAAGAATTTAGATATGATATGATAATATTATAATAGTGACTTCTTTTCATGTTTTTAATGTAAAATCTTTTAAGTGAGAATTTTGGTCAGTCCTTTAAAAAACTTCTGGTTCAGTATTACATAAAAGAAGTTATTTGAGTGTATCGCTTTAAACACAAGGGATACAGCAATTAATGTAATTACTGACATCTGTCTTAACCTAGTGCTTTGTTTTAAAATGCTTTGAACTAGTGTTGTTGGTTGTCTGAAGAAGTTCTGATATTTATCAGAACAAAACGCTGTGCAGCGTTACTTTTATTTTGGCTTGGTGAATAAAGCAGTGTTTTTATAACTTCTGGTATTAAGTACATTGGATTGGACTATAACCTACAGTTACCTGAATTTTTGTACCTGCATGTGCCTAGCCCTTGGAGCTGACTTACCAACATTTTTTTCTTAGGATGGCATAATTGCCAGAACCCAATGACTTGCCATGGATGTCCTACATCTGTCACTGCTGGGCTGCCAGGTACTGGCTACATGTCTTTCCACCCCTATGAAGCCGTATTAGACAGTGTTGCTAATGTTATTACCACCATAACAGCTACACATGTCTGCAATCTGAGGGTCATGCTGCTCAACAGTGGACATCTAACTGTCAGGATGCAGTCACTCATAGCAGTTGGAGTGGAGGACACGTCTGCTGTAATGTAGAGGTGTTTCACAGCAGCAGACCTGCAGTGACACATTCCACAGCTGTCAGCCCCCAAACATGGACCACACCTCTACAGGTGGTGTTGTCTCCATATTCATTATGGATAGGAACACTACCAGACTAGCATCCCATCATAATGCATTGGAGATACTTCCAGTACAACTTCCTTGGGGTAATGATGCTATCCAGACCATAGCCTGCTATGGGTCCACATCTATGTCCCAGACTGTCAATGCACATTCCACAACACCCTGCCATCTCTGATGGTCCAGTGCAACACTGACATAGTACGAGTCTTCAACTACCCCTCCATCACCTGGGGAATGTAGCCAATTGCCAGTACAGTGGCCCAACACTTCTGCGATTCATCATTTCCATTACACTAGACCAGCTCATACTGACCCATGGTGGAGGATGCAACAACCTTGACCTGTATTGACCACTTAAATATGGGACCATTGCTAATCCCCAGATGTCAATCCCTGCATGGTGAGATTCACACAGGCTGTAAACAACATGGAATTCAACATGTCAGCCACACCCCCCATAAAGATAACCACCTGGCAAAAACTCTCCAAAGCTGACTTTGCAGCCATGAAAACAGGGCTGGATGTCTTCACTGCACCCATGGCAATGGGAAATAGCTGCATGACTGTCAAATCATACACATATGTACTGTACAATCAGGTACGTGAATGCATAGTACCAGCCAGAGCCAACAGAACCCAGACACTGTCCTCCAAACACTGGGAGACAATGTGATGGTCCCCTGTCATTACTAAAGTGTACATCAGAAGGAGGATACTGTTGCAGGGAAAGGTGGTGTCCCATGACTGTTGAACTCCTTATTAGCCTCAAACACAACTTTGGAGACAACAGATATTGGCCACAGTCTTGGCAACACATTCAGTGTCAGCTTTACCCCTCTCTCCCCCACAAGTGAAGTGCTGAATGAACATGTTCTCACATGCAGTGTCCCATTTCTGTTCTAGGCATCTGTGTATCAATAGTATGTGGCCCTGCAGCAAGGCCACAGGGTATGGCAGTGTGGTGACACATCCACCATGTCATAGGCAGGGTACAGTATGTGCACAGTAATCCCCGGTCTGTAACACAGTGATTGCATATGCCTCACAGATTATAGAGCTGAAGTTTATACATAGGTACATGTTGATGTACAACATCTGTTGTAGAATGGAGAATGGTATATGTTGTGGTTTAGACATACCTCTGATTGCTAATAATCACAGCCATAGGGGATATTCATCAACCAAACACACTGGGATTACTATTCAACCACACAGACACACACACACACACACACACACAAACACACACACACACTTGCCAGTACTGAGATCCATAGGTTCATTGCTTCATAGGTGTGTAGTAGTTGAATGGGCCTGAAGGCTCTACAAGGCTAGCCCAAGGGAATACCTTGGCATCAGGCCACATGACAATAGTCCCCAGTGTGGCTCAGGAGTATAGTCACTGGAGTGGTCCCCAGGGGTGGGTATTGTATTCCCCATCCACTCATCCAGGTTTCTATTGTGGGTGGCCAGTGATGTGCACTGCTTCCCATGTATGTGATCTATATTTCATAACATGGACAGTGTTTGGGTTGTGCACATGTCCCACATGCATGTTCTTTGACATGTGGAAGTGTATTGGTATCTTCTGATGTAGCACTCCTGACCTCATTTGGCGAGACCTGGCTATGTAACTGAGGTAGTGATTGCACCTACATTGACAGTATGATGCAGGTATTCAGTGGAGTTAGTAGCATCTGTCCATACAGGGCATGTGTATAAGGCATGGTATTCCCTTTGTGGGGTACGTTAGAAGACTCCACAGTTGTTGCAGGTGTCCAGTGGGGAACATGGCAAAAGGGCCACCATACACATTGATTGGGCTACTGAGGTGATGGAACAGGGTGCCATGTCCTTTTACTTGCTGGATAACACACACTCTGTCAGGAGATGTAACACATCAAAGTAATTTCTGATGTCAGTGGTACTGTTGTGGTCAGCAGGCATGTAGTCCACTGCAATCACACTGTGGGTACTATCTGTGAGGCAATATGCAGGGGAACTGCCAGTATAGTAGTTGTTGCCTAGCCAAATGTGTTTGTGTATGATACATGAGTGGAGAGTGGTCTCTGAGTAATAAAAGGGTTGCCTATATTGTTCACTAATCCATACTGTCACATTTTACACCAACCTCTCCTGTGTTTGACATCTGTTGGCCTTGTAATGTGGACATTGTGACATATACTAGGCCCACAACATAATAATTTAGCAAACCCTCCCAAATGATCCTGTTATTACACAATCACCCCAGCACCCACACAGGATACTAATGACAGACACACACACTTGGCAGTACTGAGTTTCAAACCTCTACCTAGCAATGTATTGCTACTACAGTGTACTGCATTTATCACACGTGCCAGACAGCTTATAGGATGGATGTTGTCCCAAGGTACTTCTAAGGTGAGGAACATCACCAACCCTTGTAAATACTGGCATTGAGTGATGTAGTGAGTGAGAGATTCCAAAAAAAAAACATTTTACACTACACACACATTTACATTTGCCAGGGGTGAGGTTCAAACCTCTCTCTAACTATCTTTTCCGACCATAATGTTACGCATTTACTACATGCACCACTGACCTTACATAGTTTAGGGTTGGCAAAAGGTACTTCTAATGTGGATAATATCTGAAGGACTGCTGACGTCAGGCACTGAGATGTGTACTGGATGTAAATTGGGCCAAAGTCTTTGAGGTACGGATGGACATATATAGACATATGTACACACGCAAACACTTACTAGGGATGAGATTCAATCCCATATCTATGTAGTTATTGCTACTACATTGTTCTGCATTTATCACATGTGCCATGGAGCTTACATGTTGGAGAGCTGTGCAAAGGTATCTTTGAAGGTGCGCCACATCAGCAGCAGTGCTAACGGAGGGGTAAGGGAAGTGTTGTAAGTGTGAATGACCACAAAATCTGGTCTCTACAAGGATACACACACACACTCTCTCCCACAAACACTCACATTTGCCAGGATGAGGATTGGAACTCCTACTTAACTACACTATAGCATTATGCAGTTATCACATGTGCCACAGAGCTTATATGGCAGAGAGCTGTCCAAATGTATCTTTGGAGGTTAGTGATATCAGCAGCAGTGCTGAAGAAGGAGTACAGGAGATTTAGTGAGTGTGAATAGCCTCAACCACATTCATCTAGAAACACACACACACACACACACACACACACACACACACACACACACACACACACACACACTCACACACAGCTTTACATTTGACAGGACTGAGATTATAACTGCTACATGGATACCTATTTGTACTGTAGTGTTACTCAGTTATCACAAGCACCACTGACACTATAGGGCTGAGGGCTAACCAAAGATATTTCTATAGTGAATGACATCAGTTCATCATGCGATATAGGCCATTGGGATGTGTAGTGGGTGGGACAGACCTAATAATGGGATTCTCCCTGTCACTGTCTGTCTTTCTCTTCCCCATGTCTCTGTGTGTGTGTTTGACATATTATATTATGTTTGCCTTAGATATGTGTGTGTATTCCTATCCAATATGTGTTTGTTTGTGTGAAGTATCAATGATGTACAATTTGGTGCGTGTGCACAGACAACTGTGAATAACCAATAACTGTAGTCCACTGTGTTGTGAGACATGGGCTTCATTTCTCTAAGTGTAGGAGCATGCCCAGTATGGCTTTCTATATTGAATGTGTGCATCCATTCCAGGGAGAGTTGGACTCCAGTTCAGGGTTTGTGCTACAGCTACACCTAGCAAACTGTTTCTGCAGAATATCTGTAGATAGGTTGCCAATATGGAGACACAATGGGCTTAACATATAGGGAATACTGTAACTATTGCTGTCTGTGTGGCTTGTGTAACATGTTTGGTTGTAGCATAAATATTTTGACATATATACTGTTTTGCACTGTAATGTATCATGTCATCAACTACTGACAGCTATCATTCTTTGCTCACAGTTATTTACCAGGAAATACAAGATGAATGCAGCTGAGACCAATATTCTGAGGCATATAGACTACACATTCTGGCACAGTCCTGCCATTGTGGGAGGGGTAGCTACAGACAATAGACTGCTGGTTCTGTGTAAATGGACCAGCACCTTGTTTGTATGCTGGCTGGGGATCCCCTGCTTGTGCTTTTCTCAACTTCAAGGAATGGCCATATCCTGCTGGGGCCATACCTCTCACCTGTACAGATACACCCAGGTTATCCAGAGGCAGGACTCATATATCTGGTCAGTTTACCTTCACATTGTGGTTTACAAGCGGTGTTTTGGCTATTCATTCATGGGTTTGCAGTCGGGAGTAATATGGGCAGACATTATAGTTTCAGACATCACACACTCCATGACATCCATGCTTCTACTCCCCCCCCCCTTTGTTATTCTCTCCTCCACCTAACATTATGTAATCAATATCTCAAAGGTATCCCTATAGTTGGGCCTTTATCCCAGTAGTATTTATGGCCTGATCCACGGTCCTTGCAGTAGGACATGGGGAGGCATGCTCCTGGCATTTGTCAACATGGCCTTGCATTTGTTTTCTGTTTACTGTTAGGCGTTAGTTGGGACCCCCTGACATTCCATACATTGGCACTATGGGTGAGGCATGGGCCTTTGCCAGAGGACTGTAGGCCATTTGAGAGTGCTGCAAGCCATCTGTTACTGCATTTCTACATGGGAATGTATGTGTGTGTGTGTGTGGGGGGGGGGGGGTGCACACCTGCAGACTTTAACATTTGAAATGACTGTACTGGTACGGTTACTCTGTTGGCTTCCATTTCATAGGTTCATAGGTTCATAGGTTCATACTAGGCTATCTGCCCGAGGGCATTTACAAGCCTAGCCCATAGTTTTGTGGCTTACGCCACCCCTTTAGTATGGGGAACTATACCCATTATTTTGCTGTGCCTCTGTTGAGCAGTGACACTGAGGTAATCCCTGGGGTATATCTGCGATCTCCCATCCATTGGTCAAGATTTCTCTTGAACAAGGCCAGCGAGGTGCTCTGCCTCACATATACCGGGATTTTATTCCACAGCATAGGGAGTCTTTGGGTGATGAATCTATCCCTCCAGCACGTCCTATTAATAGCCGGTCGAGGTTTAAGTCTCCGCCCTTGTGGCTCTGACGGATCTAGATTTTTGAGGTGAAGCATATTCATCAAATCTGGGTTTGACATGGCCTTGTATGTTAGGCAAAGGTCACCTCTGAGCAAGCGGTAAGTGACTGAATAGAGCTGGAGTTCTTTCAGTCGGGCAGCATAGGACAGATGTTTGAGACCCTTTATCCTTTTGGTGAGGAACTTTTGTGGCCTCTCCAGCTGCTGCAAGGGTGGGGTCAGATACATTACGAATGGGGCATTGGACTCAAACATTGATCTGATCAGTGATGAGTATAGGAGACTATGACCTCCCTTGATCTAGATGAGAATCCCTTCATGATAAGGTGGGCAATGTAGAAGGTCTTCCTAACTACTTTAGCTACATGGGTGTCGAATGACAGACTACTATCAACCTGGGTCCCCAGGTCCCTGATAACTTCTTCTGTACTCAGTGGATTGCCACCTATTTGGTAGCTAGGGGTAACCTTGTTTTTCGAAGGGTATGACTATGCATTTTTGGCATTTAACTTTAGGCCATGGCTCTGGCACCAGTTATCCGTTTCTGTGAGACCCTTCTGAAGGATATCTGTGTCAGATGTGTTTTCTACTATGGCCCAGTTTGCAGTCATCTGCAAACTTTGTCAGCCATAACCCTCCTGTGTTTGCTTGTACTGAAAAGTAGATGCCAAACAAGAGTGGGCCCAGGACTGAGCCCTGTGGTACACCACTTGTGACAGGCTTTGAGTCTGACATGGCGCCAGCAACTCTGACCCTGTGGGTTCTGTCACTCAGCCAGTTTGCAACCCATCTTGTGATGTATGGGTTAACATTTAAGCTGATGAGTTTTTCAATGATACCCGAGTGGTATTGTATCAAAGGCCTTCGCCAGATCAAGGTAGGCTGTATGGACTGCCTTTCCTCATCAATGGCTTTGGTGACTGTTTCAAAAAGTCAACCAAGTTTAGAAGGCATGATCTGCCTTTGACAAAGCCAAACTGGGATGGATCCAAAGTCTGCAAATTCCTATGTCTTTATTTATGAGGTCCATTATGATCCTCTCCATGGCTTTGCAGATAAGGCTTGTCAAGCTAATGGGCGGTAATTTCCAGGGTCGGTGGAGGCACCGCCTTTGTGAAGTGGGACCACAGTTGCAGTGCGCCACTCCTGGGCACGTATCCAGAGGTAAGACTATGATTAAACAGCTGTCCTAGCTGTGGGTTTAATTCCTCGTTGAGTTCGTGGAGCACACAGCCGGGGACACCATCAGGTCCCAGGCATGCTGCGTCTTTTGCTTTGCCGAGAGCAGTTCCCACTTGGGCGTCGGAGACGTTTGGGGCGCTGCACTCGGTGGGTATAGATATCTCTCCTTTTGGGGAGGGGAGAAGTTTGCACTGAACCTGTCAGCCAGTATGTTGGCAATGTCTGTAGGATCAGTAATCTTCACATCATTTTGAACTAGTTCTGAGCATATCTGGGAGTTTCCTCCCAGGTTTCTAACATAGCTAAAGAAGGCCTTATGATTGTCTTTTGAGTCTTTAGCTATTTTTCTCTCAAAATTTGCTTTGGATGATTTTATGAGAGCTCTTAGTTTTTTACTTATAGTGATCAAGGGTGTCTTACCTTTAAGGATTTTGCTCTGTCTTGTAGTAGCTTCCTCCTTTTGTTGTAGAGTTTGTTTATGGCTGGGGTCCACCAGAGTGGACGCTTGTCTTTGGTACAAAGAGTCTTTGTTTTGCTTGGGATTGCCTTATCCATGCAGTCCTGCAGGTGCTGGTAGAAGGCATTTGTAAGTGATTCAGCGGCTTGAGTACTGTTTTCCGTCATTTCGGGGCCTTAAAGGAGACCACACTAGTCTTTAGAAGTGTGAAGTCGGCTTTCGAGAAGTTCTTTACTGTGGTCTTTTTTATTTCAGGTGGGGGTGGGATGAGGACCTCCAGCGAGATTAGTTTGTGATCTGATCTCACCAGTGAGGGGTATACTTCCGGTGTTGAACATTGTGCTCCCATGTTCGTGATGATGAGATCAAGTATGTTTTCTCCTCTTGTGGGGATGGTGACTAGTTGTTCCATGGCATTTGAGTTTATGAATTGTATTGTGACCTATCATGCAGACAGGAGGCATATCAGCTGAGTACACATGTTAGATATTAATAGCATATATTTCAATTTCAGACTTCTTACCCTTCAGAACTGGAATGCAACTGCCAGACCTGTTGTAGTATGTCTGTGTAGGTCTGGTGGGGGGCTGTTCACCATTGCCATCATTTGGGGGCTTTAGCCCAGCCTTTCGTCATGGTCATCTACACCTGTCCTGCTGGGTGACCTTCATTGACATCCATGTGTTTGACCTACTGACTCCCACAGTTCTTTAGGCCATCACATGTACAGCAGTGGGGGATATGACCTTGTGTACTGCTGCCTAGTATGTTGACACCAGTATTTGATATGAATTTCCTGCTGTCCCATATAGCTGTCAGCTGTCTGCTACTATCCCATTCAGTCATCCAATTCCCTTGCATGCTTGCATCTATATCATACATACAAGTATGAGAACATACTACTCTGTTCAGTAAGTGATAGGAAGAGTGACTTACCTTGTTGCTGGACCAGTATTGAGGACTGTACTGGAAGGATGACTATGTTGTATGCACATAGTACACTCCCTGTACATGGTAAAGCTCAGGTGGTGTTATGTTTGGCATCCCTTTTACTGTCTGTGCGAGTCGTAGAGGTATCAGTTCCTGGGTCCCTACAGTGTCAATGTGTGTGCTATGTGTTGCCTCTTTGCCAAGGCCTGGGCATACTGTGCATGCCTCCTTCTGCCTACAGGGGCAGGCTCAGGATGTTCCTCTCTGAGTCCCTCTGTGCCTGTGCTGGCCTTGACAATGGTGGGAGCTGTGTGGCCCTAACCTGTGCTGTTCCTGCTGCAGCTGTTTCCGCAGGATCATATTGTGTAGCATGGCACATACTATGAACATTTGTGTACATGTAGCTGGAGAGTACTGCAAGGCTCCATCGGATATGTCAAGGCAGTGGAACCGTGACTTGAGCATCCCAAACACATGCTCTACAATGATCCTGGTTTGTGTGTGTGCCTCATTATGGTGTTCTTGTTTGGGTGTGTGTGCATTTCTGATGGGTGTCATCAGCCACAGCTCCAGTGCATAGCCAGCATCCCCCACTAGATGGCCATATGGGATGTCCCCCATGGCAAATGCCTGATACAGCTGTGAGCAATGCCAGATGTGGGAGTCATGAAAGCTTCCAGGGTTGCCAGCACACACATTCATGATAATGCCCTGGGCATCTTACATGGCCTGCCAGTTGATGGAGGGGAAGCCCTTGAGGTTTATGTAGACCCTGCCCCGCTCACCTGGTGGTGCTTTGATGTGGATGTGTGTGCAGTCTATAGCACCAACTACTTCAGGGTATTCTGCTATACGGTGGAAGAGATGCATTTGTGTGGTCAATGCCTCACAGGCAGTGGGGAAATATATGTGCTCATTGGCATGTTGTGTCATGGCATCCAGGAACTAGTGGAGTACCCTAGATGCTAATGCCTGTGAGACCCCCATGATATCCCTAGTTGGTCTTTGGAAGGTACCTGTGGCTAGTATTCTTAAGCCTAGACATACCTTGGTATCCATTTGGATGGGTTCCCCTCTATTAGTTCTGTGAGTAAGGCATGGCCAGCACAGCTCAACGATTTGCTGTAGAATGTCTCTGTCCACCCTATAGCACTCTACTATCTCCAGTTCATGTAGGCCCTGATAGGTTACCCTGGGTCTGTACACTGTTCTCCTCCTCCTCACTGTGGGTCAGTTGTCAGCATTCTCTGCCTCACCACCCTCAGTCTCTAGCACATATTGATGGAGTAAAGCAGCAGCAGCCTCTAACATATTTAGTTATTTTTGCCAGTTATAAATCCCCCCCCCCATCTGTGTACACTGGCGGTGTAGAACTTGTGGGAAAAAAACAGTCTGTAGAGTGTTTGCATAGTTTATACTAGTGTGCTGGGCTGCTGCATGTGTAATTCCCTTCCCACTTCCTCCCTATTTAAGCCCCGAGGTGCCCTGTGCATACCTGGTGCTTAAATGTAAACAGTTCTGCTATTTTTGTTTTTTTTTGTCCCACTGCACAACACGTACACCCGTTTAGCTAATGTAATCTCTTTTAAGCAGAAATAGCCCTGCCTGGACTAGGAATAAGACAATACAGCCTCAGACACACCCCCTCCTTAGATGTGCTTAGCTAAGGGCAAACACGGGCCACAGAGCTTCAATGAGCTTACAGCAAGCATGACACACCCCCTTATGAAGTCATTCAGCTCTTATACTTGCACTGTTGTATTGCTGCACCTACATGGTTAGGAGCAAGCTGACACTTTGAGGAAATCTGTGATTCAGTATAACTCCCCTCATTTGCATACCCCAGTGCGTACATCCTTAGTTACTGCACTTAAACAGACCCTTTCCCCTTGACAACCAGTGCTCCCTCATATTGTTTACATTCTGCATGTCATTAACTATAATGACAAAATGCAGAATTATCTTAAATTGACTTTTCTCATTTTTTTTTTTATTTTCGGCACAATCCCGTTTGCACGCCACTGCCCTAAGTTTAAACGGCCGTGATCGGCCAAAAAAAAGTTTAATTTAAAAAATTTAATTAAAAAAAAAAATAAACATTTATTAATGCCAATGGCCTTATATTTGCCATTGGCATGTGTGTTTGACTGTAATACATGCTTTCCATGAGCTGTCCTGCCTCCGTTTGCTCAGATGCAGAAATGTATTCAGTTATTCAATTAATACATTTCTGCTCTGATACTGTTACTACACGGAGTCCGGCCAGCTTTGTGGATCACAAAATCACCTCATTTGCATGGTTTTAGTAGCAAATGAGGTGATTTGCATCCCGCACAGCTTTCCGTGCAGGAACAGTGTAGGGTCACTCGTGCACATGAAAACGGCACTTTCCTGGATCACTTAGCGGCCATTTTCCATGTAGGAGCTCCTATACTATTCCTGCATGGAAAATGGACATTCCTGAATCCCGGGGATTGATTGCTTGTGCAGAACTTGAGCTCAAGTGAGTCTGACAAATCAGTTTTCTTTTTCCAGCAAAGCCTCCAGGTTATTTCCTCTAGGGTCTTTTGGAAGACAATGTCAGAAAATGCAAACATTTTAAAATTCTGATGTTCTATGCTATGTCTAAACAAAACATTGGTAATAATCTTGTCTTCAATGGTCAAATTATGTTTCAACATGCATTAAAAGAACCTTCTAGCACTCTTACCCAGATAGAGGGCCTTGCAAAAAGTGCACAGAGCTAGATTCATCTCCCCACCTTTGCACAGTTACAACTGGGGAGTTTCTTACTGCCCTGTGACCTATTCATATGACTCAAAAATCCTAATGGCCCTTCATAAATAAATGTACACATCTTAAAAAAATCATATTTGTATGTGGCACCATGTTTAGGAACACTGACCAATGCACCATTTTGTTCTAATAATGCCTTCAAATGACAACATCTCTTGTGTACAAAGATGAGACCACTCCCCCAAATCACTGCCATCTGCTCCCTAATATGAATTACTACTTCTGAGTTATTTATCCTTTTGAAGTTAAATGCATCAGTACTATAAGGCAGTACACAAGTATTTTTTTTTACAATTAACACCAACTGTTTTATTCAGAACATTTTAAAATTGTATAATTTAAAATAGGGGAAACTATGTGGCTCTGTTAACCTTCACTTGATAATTCACATGAGTGGTGAATCATACCTTGTCATATCTCATTAAAGTAAACATGTCAATCAAGTTATCCATTTAAGATGAAAATACGTCACCATCAGAAATCAATTAGCCTCTAATAGCTTTATTCTTAAGCTATGTAAAATGTAATTCTTGGTATAACTGTGCTTTCTAAAAATGTATTCTGACATACTGCTACCTAATTGTTTTTTTTTACTAATATTCACTTCTAAACTATTAATGCCATTAGTGACCTATTTCCCCTCAACACATATACATTTAATCAACTGTTTGATTATCACTATAAATTCCTGTAACTGGGTCTCATTACCAGTACACCATCAGCAAATAAATGTCTTACATGATTTCAAATACTAAAGTAAAGGATTCAGGTAAAGGAAAGTTAAGCTCCTATTATGCTAAAACCAAGGTGGCATATGAGAGAGAACCATAACAGCACCCATCACAGCACATTGTATGTTGATGAAAACGTTTGCTATTAAAAAGAAAAAAATATGTTAAGTAATACCATTTCAAAAACATTGCAAACCAGTTCAACGAACCTACCAAACAAACCGCTGTTGTTCTTCCACTACACACACACACACACACACACACACACACACACACACACACACACACACACACACACACACACACACATACACATACACCTGTGGCCAGTTTAGTGTATCCAATTCACCTGCTGTATGTTTTTGGAGTGTGATAGAAAACTAGAGCACCCAGGGAAAACCCACATGAACAAAGGGAGGAAATTCAGACCATGCAGGCACACTAGCTGAGAATCGAACTGTGCTGTGAGGTGACATTCCACTGGTGTTGTTTAAAAAGAATGAATGGAATCTTTACTATTCTAATGTGGAATGTAAGTGTAAAGTGAGTACACATCCCAGGAAATACAGAAGCAAACAAGAAAACAAGCAAACATCAAATATGTCAGCATTTTCTATTTTTACTAAGTCCCACATGGGACTTGCTAAAGAATAGAATTTGATTTTCCATCAAGGAACAGAGTAACTAGCTGTGTTTTAGAGCTCCTGGCAGTCACTACTGGCCTGAAAGAAGAATTGTCTGTAAATGTGTAATATTTCTGAGTCTCAAAAAGATGCACTTTAGAGATTTTAAACTTGAAAAAAATGTATAATTCCGTATTAACAATCTCTTGATGCATTGAATCTAACAAAGATCAATGTTTTTATAAACCAAATGTAACTCCTATAAGACTTATACAAACCATCATTTAGATGCAAATATATAGTTTTCTTGTATTATTTAGTAACTGCATAATAACAAGCCTCATGTCCGTATCCTCTTTGAAGAACTGCATTTTATGCATGTCCTTATTTCAACGCTTCCCCTTTCTAACATTTGTATAATGCTTGGGGATTGGCACAGAAAAGCTTTTATGGTATTAGGTCACACACTGTCAAAGATATGCAGTGTCCATTGTTTCATAGATTCATATGTTTAAGTACTAGGCAAGCAGTCTGCAGATCATTGCAAGCCTAGCCAAAAAACAAATTCAAAAGCTCCCTTTCTCATTATTCAAGAAGGGCTATCACAAACTACAGCAAGAAAGAATTTGAAACTGCCCATCCAATTATCTAGGTTTGCTTTCAAGGTGGCAAGGTTGCTAGTCTACTTGGCGTGTAGTGGAAGTCTGTTCTAGAGGTGAGGAATATGTTGAGATATAAAGCTATCATACCAGCACACCGTATTCATTTATTGATGAAACTTTCATTCTTTTAATCAGGCATTTGAAGTTGTTCTGTGACGGAATACATCAAAGGGGATTGGATCTTTCATGGCTCAAAAGGCTAGGCACAGATGTCTACAGAGAAGTCTGTAAGACAATAAATACAGACAGAGAGGGCTACCAGTCTCTCTTGATATCTTTGATTTTCGAGGTCACTTATATTTTAGTTATGAATATCTGAGGTGTTTCAAGATGTGTGATATGCCTAGACAAACACATGCCCAAAGGTACATTATATAAAATGATGAGTCTGATGACGTAAAAGAAAAGGGAATTAAGTTTTTTGGGGGATTTAGTGGAGATACCTTTAGAAATTAGATGAGCCAGATAGAAAACTTTCTGAATTACTGTGGAGACACAGTGGCCAAATGATAAAGAACTTTCAACAAGACTGCTTAGACCCTTGTGACAGTGTCTGATTGGAGGGGTGTATCATCTATGTTACAAGTGAAAATGGGTTGGTTACCAAAATGAACTGTGTTACATTGTTTCACATTTAATTTGAAACCATATTGTCCTAGTACTCATTGTTAACATCGTCTAAGCTATGATGGAGCAATCATGAGTGAGTGGAAGATCAAATAACAATACCCACTTTAGAAGGTCTGAGAAATAGATGCCAAATAGGAGAGGGTCCTAAACTGAGCCCTGTCGTACATCATTGATTATTTACTTATTAATTCATTTTTATTTAATTCTTTATTTATTTTGCATCCAGAAGTAGCACCTGCAATGCTAACCACATGGGTTTTGTCAGACAACCAGTTAGCCATCCACCACACGACATAAGAACTTAAATTTACATTTACAAGTCTGTCAATAATGCCTGAATGGAGAATAATGTCAAAGGCCTTGGCTAAGTCCAGACATGTTGCATGTATTACGCTTTCCACTGCTTCAATTACTTTTTCAAAGAAATTAAAGAGGTCAAAAAGGCAAATCTTCTTTTGATAAAGGAACATTGAGGAATTCCCAGGGTTAAGAAATTTTCATTCTCCAGATTATATGAGGCTAATGAGAATTACCTTTGTGCAATGACATTATAATGTCTGTTTTACAGGCTTCAGAAATGTTATCCATGGAGAGGCGTAAAGAGGGTAAGTATCGGTTCAGATTGACCACATGTGGCACTGATACTCAGACTACGTGATATATTTTCAGGAGCTCGTGGTTGAGGTTCTTAGTTTTTGAAAGGACTGTGGCGTCTGTGGAATAGCTATTTCCTTTTGGTCAGAGTATGCAGTATTATGATATTAAGCTTTGAACATTGTTAGGTGTTAGTTTTTAACCTCCTGGTATAGTTAATGGTAGATATTGATGGAGGATTGCTTGTGTAAATCAGGTAGAAATGTTAACAGACACTTACATTCATTTTAATATAAAGCTTAAGCTTCAAATGTGTAGTTTCATATGCAATAAAGTACCTATGATACCTCCCCCAACAAAAACAGACAAAGCCAGACCTTTTGTTTAGCATTTGCAGCTGTGATGAAGCAAAACTCTTACTCGTCAAATTAAAAATTTTTTGTTCAATGGCACCTCCCTTGCTATGATTCTGGCATCACCTTTCTCTCCTGCTTGGATGTCCTTTCTGTGGAAAAACTGGCTGTTCTCTTAAAAACCTTGAATATTTTCTGGCTGGCTGTGATCCACCTACAAACCTTGTTCAACACTATTATGGGACCTGCTAGCTGATTGCTGTGAATATTGAGTTGGGATGTTGTTTGAAATGCCTTTCATGATGTTACCAGAAGACACAGTCTGATTGAAGAAACCAGCTTTGGGAAAACAATTGGAATGTTTGTTTTTTTCAGTAATATATGCTCTTCTAGTATCAGTCTTGCCTTTATATAATGTGTTTTTTGTTAAGAATACTTTCCTCAAAGCAGTCTACTTTAAGAAACACATCTTGTAAACCAGGTTTAGTATTGTCATACTCAGATTGTTTATTAATGTCCGTCCATATTATCACCTATCATTTCAAACATTTCTCTTTCCTGGTGTCCACTAAAACTGGTCATAAGTTTACTGCCACCCCCCCCCCCTTCTTTTGAAAAATTGAATCAGATCCATAAATAGTTCAACGGACACTGCATTCTTGGTTCATAAACTGAACACAATTGTCTGAGATAAGGATATCAGGAATGCCATGCTTATAAAGTTTGGTCTTGAGCAGTATCATGATTGAATTAGATGACATCTCTCATTCTGATTACCTTCGCATAATTTGAATAGTAATCCACACAGATCAAATAGAGAGAATCTTTGAAAGAAAATATGTTTGCATGAAGTCCATAATGGAATTTCATGCATTATCATTCCTTCTTTTATAACATTATTGTGATGCATTATGCACATGACATTATCTTTACCATCATCTGTATCTCTTGAGACATTCCTGCACAAAACATGATATTATCTATTTTTTCCTGTCATTTACTGTTGTAAGGTACACTTCACAGATCCATTCCAGCTTTTGTGTCAGCACTGATTTGGAACAATTACTGTATCTGATTTTAACAACATACCCTGCACACACAAAATCTTATCATGGTAAGTACAGTACATCTTTATATGCACTTTCTTTTAATCTTCTCGTCATAATTTTTACACTCTTTCTTGTAGTAACTCTGTTTCTTTATTGGCCTCTGTGCACTTTCTGAGCTCTTGCAATCTTTCTTCTGAAATCAATAATACAAATTACAGATATTATTTTAATGCTCAATGTTCAAAAATCGGCCACAGACCTCAACATTGATCATTCAAAGCCTCACTCCATTTAGATAGTATCCAATATGATTCATCCACCTACCATTTATCTATTCTAAATTTAAAGATTCCTAACCTATCACTCTAATTTGTAAAGGCTAATTTCTAAGTCTAATGAAGGTTAATTTCTAAGTCTCAGTTCAGCAATTTCTCCAGATTCCTTTTTAAGTAGCTAGTAAACAAGGATGAAAACCCGAACCAAAAAGCACCAAATAAAACACAAAGAGATCTGGTCAACACGCAGCACCCAATAAAGGCAGCCACACCATAAAGCAGTTCAAAAACGACAGTATAACAGAAATTCCACAAGAAAAGTGTTGAATAAAATAAAACAGCAGGTTTTATTCCTGTTTTCAGATTAAGCGCTTTCTTTTCCAAAACAGGAAACTTCATCAGAATCTACTGACATCACATCCCTTCTTGATTAAATAAGTACACCCATTATGTGATTGGGTAAAAACAAAAAACACTATAAATTTAGTTTTAATTACATACATAAAAATATATATATAAATTTATATAAATTTTAGTTACATAAAAATATAAATATGTATTTAATACCTTTGTTATGTTAAAAAACTAATAATATTAATAGCAATTGGCTTTTAATTTTAACGCAGGTGTTAAAGAAACATGGTCATTAAGACCAGGATAAATACATGCATCGAGCCTCAACTGCCATATTAATTCCCTAATCTGCATCTCTTTCTCTGGTTTACAAAGATATGTTATGTTGTATTTCTGTAGCATTAACAGCATCCTTTGGAAAGGTAATTTGTTTTATAATGGCTTTATGCAAATCCCCTGTAATGGGTCATGATCTGTTTCTACACACACATTTTACTAATATTATGAGCCTAAGTCTTGTAGTATATAAGGACTTTAGGTTATTATTAGATAAGGATAAGAATGTAGCACAATTCAGTTCAGTGCAGCTCAGTTTCATTAGTTGTGTCAGTAATTGTTGTTACAACTTATTTGTGAAAAAAAAACATAATTAAATAACAATACTGATTACATCAGCCTTAGCTAGTTTTATACCATATTTCCCAACCATTAAAAATGACATATTCATATCTCCCAACTATACAGATTTTTGCAGAATATCCAGATTTTTGCCTCATATTTTTGGTCTGTTTCTCATAACATTGTGGTTTTCTGTCAAATAATTGGCAAATCATCAAGGGTTGAAGTCAGAAAATAAAGAAAGTTGAGTTCCAGACTTTATATCCTTCAGAAAATCCATGATAATGCAAAGCCTGTTATTCTGTCAACTATCTAAGTTTGTAAGAGCAATATTTAAAAAAGTGTCCCTATTTTGGGGCCTTTGTTCCCCTATTATATATGGTTTTGTCCAAATTTCTTGCTCTAAGAGGTTGGGAGGTATGCATATGCTTTATGGTTTGTCCAGACCTGGTACTAAATAAAAGGTAATTGATAACATTCCTTCTTAATACCATGCAGGCCTGTTTTTTTTTTTTTTCCAATTTCCTCACTTCATCATTTACAATCCTTAAGCATCAGTAAATCAAAAGTCAGACTAAAAAATAATAGAAAAAATACTTCCTTATAGGATTGTTCAAAGTAATCATGATTACATGTACTTAGTCTGCTACTAACCAACTCTTTTTTTCTGTCACAGGGACACACTTTCCCCACGACCCCAGGACAAATCCTGTCATTGCAAATATTCCCCTTAAACACGTCAAACTTGCAAAAATACACACAAATAATCTACATATAATGGTGAGTGAAATGTTCAGTATAAAATGTAGAAAAACATGTTACTAAAATGTGCATATGAGAGGATGTCCTCTTGGCCAGCAGCCAGAAAGGTGCATGTCATTTCCCTCTGCTTCACAAAAGGAACTAACCATGACAAACATTTCATCCATCAAATGACACAGAAATTCTGGACTGCTAATGTGAGGAAAGAGATACCATGCAGAGGCTCACAGAAATCTGTCATCTTCACATATAGGCTCATGGGATGCATGGCCACAGGAGCCATCCAGCAACTAGCAGGGGACAAATGAAACTATTCTAGGTATCTGCCTCAAAAGTAGTATACCAGTTTGTAAAATCCATGCTATATCATGTGGAGGAGAATATGTGATTTCCCTGTACCACAGAGGAGATAAGTAACATCATGTGGACATTTTATGAAACAACCCGTTCCCTGAGGTATATGGTGCCAAGGTGGTCTGTTATGCACAGGGTATAACAGTGCTGTGTTTATTGATTTATTTATTTATTTATTTATTTATTTATTTATTTTGTCTTTGTTTACCAGGAAAGTCTGACTGGGTAATACCTATTTTCAGTGCACACCTGGGAAGAAAAGCTCCGTTTACTTACATTGTATTATACTAAGTTTCAGTTAAACACAGAGTAGCTACATTTCTGTTTACATTTATATACAAACAGTAGTTACATTTATACATTCCAAAATTTTACAGAGGTGGTAGTTACTAAACAGAAAGCCCACATGAAACTTAGTAGATTGTACAGGCAAGCAGTTATGTATAAATTGCTTTGTCATTTTAGTGAGCGGTTGAAAGTATTCTCTTTAAGGACAGTATTTGGGGTATCACATGGTCAACACAGATGAACTTGTGCAGGACCAAGATTGGTTAAGATGGTGTTTAAGTAGTGGTTTAAAATGGTTGAGTTTGTCAGAGAGTTTTATTTGTGTCGGTATACTATTTCAGAGTTTAACAATGCACTGGGAGTAGAGCGAGTCTCCTGCAACATTATTTGACTTATTTGTAAGTAATAACAATTTGTTACTAGAACGGAGGTCCCTTGCTGGACAGGGCAGCAGGGCAGTAATAAGTTTTGTAGTGCAGGGCATTTTTCTGAATGATAAATGAGTTTGTTTGCTGTAGTTAGTTGTGAATATGCTAGGTAGTTTTGTAGTTCAAGCCAGTTTAATCGCTTTAAGCTATGAAAATGATGGGTCCTTTGAGGTAGATTGGTGGCAAATGTAGCTACTTTATAGTAGCAGGAGGCAAGTTTCTTTCTTTGAGTATTGTTTAAGTTTGTTAGGATAGGAGTGGCATATAAGAGAGGTGGCAAAAAGAAGGTGGTGGCTGAAGTTTTTCTTGCAGTATCTGTAAGGAATCCATTGATCCTATAAAGGGAACCTAGTTTCTAGTGTGCATATTTAATGGTGAGCAGTATATGCTGGTCATATTTGAGACTGGCATCTATTATAACATCTAAAAGTTTACTGTGAGTTATAGTTTCAATGACAGTATTATGTACTGACTTTATGGTTAAAAATTGCTTTTGATTTTGGCAACATTTTGAGGTAAATACATTGACTTACTTTTCTTGGGGTTGAGTAGAATGTTTGATTCTTTGATCCAGGTTCCTACACAGAGGAAAGATTTTGTGGTAACATCTTAGAAATATTTATTGTTGAGGCCACACAAATTAATGTTTAGTCATCTGCATACTGAACTAAACTAGCCTGGTAAGTGAAGCTGTGGAGGTCCTTTATAAATATATTAAATAGGAGAGGACCTAGGGTAGAGCCCTGGGAGGTACATGTAGTAAATGGTTGAAAGGATGAGCAGTTTTTTTGCCATTGAATGGCTTCTTGCCTTCCAGACAGCTAACTACAAAATCATCAGGAGTATTGCGAAAGTCCTATTGAGGAGAGTCGAATGAGCAGTTGCTGGTGCGAGACAGTATCAAATGCCTTTGACAAGTATAAGAACATGGCGGACACAATCAGACCATCGTTTCTATGTTGGTTTATTACATCGGTAAAATGTAGTAGTAGTAGTGCTGTGCTGAGGCCTAAAGCCATGTTGTGTTTCTGAGAGCAGGTTATTTGAGGTTAGGTATTGCATCAGCTGCATATGGATTTTTTGCACAGTGATGGGACATATCTTTCTGCTATGGACCTATTAATTAGTATGGACACAGGGAAGGCTATGACTTCTGCAGCCATTTTTAGGCTGTCTGATGGTAGATGGTATATAGCTATGAAAGTAGTTTTTAGTTTAAGGTAGCAACTTCCTTATGAGCGAGATAGGTACTGGACTAAAATTGAAGAGCTGTGAGTGATTTTGATTGGACATGAGTAGTGTGAGGGGGGCAGATGTGTTAGTGTCCAAGAGAGATAATACTGATTGTATAAAGCAGATATTAAACTGTGTGGGGATAGATTCTGTCGTATTGTCTGTTTTTGGAGAGGGACTTGTGGTCTTGCCAGGGTGGAGTAGTTTATTTAGTGATGACCAAAAAAGTTTTGGGTTGCTTTATGCTTGTCTTGTAGGTTAGTATAATATGTTTGCTTATCCTGTTTGACATGGAGTTTTGCGAGTTTTCTAAGATGTCTGAATTGCTGGAAGGCATTTTGAGTTCTATTTTTGTACCAGTTTTTCCAGGCTTTATCCCTTTTATCATGATTTGTGTTTCCTTTGTGAACCATGGTGTAGGGTTGGACTTTACTCTTTTATTATGTACTGGTGTTAGATTATTTAAGGACTGTAAGAATATGTTATTAAAGTGTTCTACAGCAGTGTCTAGTGGCATCGTTCAAGTACATTTCAGTTATATTGTTTTAGTGTTTCATGGAAAATATCTTTGCTGAAATTGGTTGTATTTTGTATTTCATTATAGATAATATGTTTATCTAGGTTATGGGGAGTTCTAATAGTATATGTTGGTTTGTGGTTATTTATGCTATCTGAGAGGCAGCCTACTTTTGTCAGTTTGTCTGGTTTGTTTGTGAGAATCCAGTCTAATGTTGAGTGTCTCCCTAAAGTTTTATTGATTCCAGTAGATGTAGTTATTAATTGTCTGAAGTTGTACAAGTTTATGGATTCAATGGGGGTAGTGGAATTTATGAGTTGCCAGTCTATGTTTAAGTCTCCAAGTATTATAGTTTAATGGTTAATTTGTTGGGATATCAATACAGGATGCTTTCAGCAGCATCAGTGTTATTCCCTAGTGGTATGTCAATTGCTGTTAAACATATCGTTTTCCTATTGATAATTCTTAAGAGTGCTATTAGAAGTTCAGCATTGTTAAATTTGAGTATTTCCTGTGGGAGTAAGGTGATGGTCAGGAAATTGTAATAGATGATTGCTACACCACCTGCACACATTTCTGTCTGTCATGCCTTAGTATATTGTATCCTGGGTGGGGGGGGGGTCTCATTATCCTTTATATTTTTTTTAACCAGGTTTCAGTAGCTATGACTACATCAGGAGTGTATGTGGCAAGGCAGGTATGTATGTCATGGAGTTTATTGCACATACTCATGGGTTCATATTTAGTAAGATAAGCTTGGGTCCTGTTTTTTTTTTTTTTTTTTTGCTGAGATATATTAGGTGCATAGCTCCCAACCTCTTAGCACAAAAAATATGGACAAAACCAAAAATAATGGGGGGGGGTACAAAGCCCACAAAATAGGGACACATTTTAAAGATTGCTCTTATAAACTTAGAAAGTTGTTAGAATAAAATGTCTTGTGTTAACAGACATTTTTTTGAAGGATATAAAGTCTGAAACTCTAACGCCTGTCATTATTTAGTGAGTTCGTTCCTCACTGATTTGCCACAAAAATCCAGAAAAAATCACAGACTTTATGAGGAACAGACCAAAAATATGAGGCAAAAATCTGGACACTCTGCGAAAATCTGGACAGTTGTTGGGTATGACTAGGTGACTGATGCTGCTGAAACAAAGCCCATGATGCCCACATCTGGCACCATATGACTTATGTCAGTGATTTGTATAGGAAGTAATTTCCACCAGAGACATCTTCATGTGGATAACAGATATTCCCTGGAGCCATGGCTTACGACACCAATAGGATACCCTCAGCACATGTCAGGGAACACATACATTGTCATTCTGATGCAGACCTAAACATCACTGAATGTGTGTTTTGATTGATGAAGGCTTGCTTCTGCTGTTTAGATACCTCTGCTGGTGCCCTGCATTACTGCCAAGAAACAAGCAGTGAGATATTTGCCATGTGAGGCATATTATGAGGCATATTACACAATATGCTGGCATGAGAACAGGTAGGCCCGGTGAGAGGATGGGCTGGAGTCAGTGGCTAAGCATGTGTCTAGTAAGGAGTCTGTGGAGGATGTAGCTGCAGGGATGACCATGAGAGATAGAGGCAGCAACTATATACTGTTTGCATTGAATAAGAAAAAGAGTCTTCTTCATGATTATGAGCCTTATGAGACATAACAACGAGCAACAATGAAGCATGCAAGACAATATCCATGCCCTGTGATGCCATGGACTGGCTAAACTGTGAATCAGAGTGCTGACTTGTATGGCAGATAAAGACCTGCAGGGCCTGTAAGAAGAATATGACCACAGTCAATATATGACTAGTTCTGGTACTGGCACTTTGCAATACATGATATATATATATATGCCCACCTGAGATGTCATCTCGGACATGTATTGTGATGGGTGAAGATCTTCATGTCAAGTTTTCCACCCGGTATAAGGAAGTCATCTTGTAACCCAGGGATAGAAAGAGCTGCAAGAAGCTCTTCCATGTCTAATAGAGATGACTGTGTATGCAGATCCTCATCAGTAGCTATCCGCCCAGCACCCAACTGTAAGTCTCTGACCATGATAGGCCATGTCAGTGACACTACATTGCACTTGATATTCCAGTCTGTCATGGCTACCAACAATGCTTACCTGACAATAACATTCCACCAAAATCTTTCACAAAAGGCTTGATACACTGGCTGATAGCAGGATATACTGTTTGCATTCACTGCAGAGCCTGCCGCAAGATATCCATCTCTGCTTCTCCATTTTTTCTTTCATTTTTAGCTAGCTTGCTCTGTAATTGTGAGGATAGACATATGTTATCATGTTGGCCTGTGGTGTCTGCCATACGCTCATTAGAGTATCCCAAAACACAGTTCACAGGCAGCACAGACAGTGCAATACCTGACCCACACAGAGGCACAGGCCACCTCTAACGTTCACTACCATGGGGCAGCTGTCTGTATCAAGCTGCAGATGTAACTTTGTCACACCATACTGTGCAGCATGTACCTGGGGAAATTTGCTTTTGCAGTGTGAGTAGATCTCTCCATCCTTGAATGTATTGTGGCTGCAGAACATCACTCATACAGCTTCCATCACACATGAATGGCTTCAACTATGTTTACCTATGCACTCTCTTTTCCAGTTGGTGGTGGTCTGCAAGATCTTTTATTATATGTCACTCACCTTCCCTGTGACAGTTTCAAACACACATGTGTATTAACAGCAGGACTATTGCATAATCCTGGACATTCAGAAAGAACACCACCTGTGGTGGTAAGAGCTATGGCCAAAAGGGACTGTTTATGTGCTGCTGGAAATTGCAATTCTAAAACGTTAGCTGTAATTTCTGCAGTCCTAACACATGCTGTTTTTAGGCGCTGCCATTCTTGTTTAACTCCACCCATTTCCTCCTCTTCTTGGGGTGTTAGTGCCCTGAGTAACTCCTTGAACTGTTGTACTTTCTCTCCAGTCAACTTCCAGGTCTTCATCCTGGTCTCTGTTGACCTTATAGCCTTCTCTGACCACTGCTTGCAGCTGATTGTGGCAACTAGTGGTTTATGCTGTGGGCCAACTGTTTCACTGATAATGACTTTGCAATCATGGATTCTACCCCAGTGCCTTTTCCTTACTAGGAGAAATTCTTCTTGAGTTGCATGTGGGCTACTCTTGTATCTGATCTTGTGACTGTCTCTCTTTTTAAACCATGTGTTGGCTACTGTCAAGCCATTTGCCAGACAGAAGTCTAGAATGGCTTTTCCTTCTTTAGTCCTGTTGCCCCACCCATGTGGACCCAGGCAGTCCTCATATTCTGTTCTATCTGTCCCAATATGTGCATTCAAGTCACCCATTATCAACACCAATTCATGTTGTTGCTTTATCTATGAGGTCTTGCAACTGCTGTCTGAATGCAGTCTTTTCCTCACTATCACAACCCTGCTGTGGAGCATAGGTTGAAATTATGAATACTGCCCTATCATTACACTGGAGTCTGATTACCATGAGTCTGTCATTAATGCTGATGAAATCCCTCACTGCCTTCTGAAGCTTCTCTCTCACCACAATTCATATACCATTTCTAGCCTGTCCCCCTCCTGAGTAGTAGAGTCTATATCCCAAGTCAAGTGGTTTTGCTGCACTGCCCTTCTATCTCATCTCTTGGATACATTGGGTGTCCAGCCTCCTCTGTATCATCATGTCATCCACTTCCAAGCTGCATCCTGTCAGTGAACCTACATTAAGCGTAGCAATTGTCAGTTCATGTTTGACAGGTTAGTTGGTTTTGCATCCAACTTTCACTCAACAGAGCTATTCCAGGTAATTCAGCCTGGGTTACCTGGAATAGCTCAACAGAGCAATTCTAGGTAACCCAGACTTGGCAACTAGACAACATCCAACCAGTAGCTTATTGACCCAGGGCTGCTAGGCTTTATGGCAAACACACACTGGTCAATAGGGGCATATGTACCCCTTCCACCATTAGCAAGGTTCCCCGGTGTAGATCAGAGTAGGCCAGGTCCTCAACCCACTTATCGCCGGTAACTGCCCATGTCCATTTTGGCAACATTAGTCAACATGACCAAATCACCTAGAGCCATATTTTACACTGTCGAGTGGCTAGCCCTGCCACTACATGCAGTTTGTGATTCATGTTCACCTATCTTGAGGATACTGTGCATCACAGTAGATGCCCAAAGCAGTTGGTCTGTACAACTCTTTCCCCTATAGGGCACCATATATAGTTTGTGTTGCTCCCGACAGCTCTATTCTTTGGTGAGTTTGAGGTGGAAACACTCAGCATGTTTTTTGGATGTGGGAGAAACCCCACGGAGAAAAAGGGAGAACGTGCAAACTCCAAACAGGCATTGGTCAGAGGTCAGGATAAAACATCGTACCTTGTGCATGGGAGGTGAAGACCTTAACCATTATGCCAACTGGTATGGAAATAAGGTACATAAGGAAAGCTGGTGGTGGAATGCAGAAGTTCAGGAAGTCATCAAAAGAAATTAGAAGTGCAGGAAGTAGTGGGAGATAGAAAAGACTGATCAGGCTAGAAAGGACTACTGGTTAGCTAACAAAGAAGCTACAAAAGAAGTTGCAATAGCAAAGAATAGGGCACCAGAGGCATTTTACCAACTTCAGAAAGTGACTCAGTAAATGGCACAAAGAAACTATATCAGGTTGCAAGGCAAAGACAGAAAGATAAAGAAAATAGTCACACATCCTTCATAAGGGATACCAGCAACAACCTGCTCAACAGTCCGCATGGCATCAAAGGCAGATGGCAGAAGTATTTCCTGAAGCTTCTGAATGAAGAAAACCCCACAGAAGCTGTGTTGCCCCAGAAATAACCTATAATGAGAGAAGATGAGGAGCCCACCCTTGAAGAAGTAAGAACAGCACTGAGGGAAATGAAGTCAGTGAAAGCAGCAGGCTCAGATGAGGTCACACCAGATATGATAAAAATGCTGGGTAAGATAGGGGAGAAATGGCTCCTGAGGGTACTTATAGCAGTGTGGACAGAAAGATGTATCCCAGATGACTGGAGAATAAACATACTCATGCCAGTGTACAAGAACAAAGTGGACATCCACAACTGTGGGCAGTACAGAGGCATCAAAATCCTATCACATTGTGTGAAAGTTCTGGACAGGGTGATTGATAAACAGATATGCAGAGTAGTAGAATGTAAAATGGGAGATGAGCAGTTCAGTTTCAGATCAGGATGCAGCACAATTGACCCGATGTTTGCTGTGAGACAGATACTTGAGAAGAAGCCGAAGATGAGGGGGAGAGTCCAACTGGGCATTCCTAGACTTGGAGAAAGCATATGACAAGGTCCCAAGAAAGCTGATCTGGGCAGTACTGCAGTGGTCTGAAGTCCCAGAGACATTGATAGAATTAGTGCAGGCTATGTACAAGGACTCAATGACTCAAGTATGAACCATGTTTGGCCTCACAGAGGGATTCCCAGTGGCAGTGGGTGTACACCAGGGTTCAGCTCTGAGCTCACTGCTGTTCATACTGGTGATGTACTACATTAACAAACAGGTCGGAGGGGACAGATAAACAAAGTTGCTGTATGCAGACAATGTGCATAACAGGCAGACTCTGAGCTAGGACTTCAGCAAAGGATAGGAGAATGGAATGGAAAACTGACAGCACATGGGATGAAACTAAGCACAGATAAGACAGTGGTAATGGCAGCAAACTGGGGAAATCAGAAGATGCTGAGAATAGAGATAGGAAGGAAGATAGTGGAACAGGTAAACAGTTTCAAGTATCTGGGAGGGGTGGTTGAGGAGAAGGGAAGTCTCAATGAAGAGGTCAAAGCAAGAATCAGAGGGGGTGCAGCCAACTGGCATAGAGTGTCAGGTGTACTCTATGACAGAAGAATGCCAAAGAAACTGAAAAGTAAGGTGTACAAGACAGTTGTATGACCAGTACTACTGTACGGTACAGAAACTTGGGCAGCAAAGGCAGAACAGTTGAAGAAGCTAGAGGTGATGGAAATGAAGTGCCTGAGAAGGGTGGTAGGATGCACACTGTAAGACAGATGGAAGAAATGAGGACATAAGAGCAGAAGCCAAAGTAGCTCCAATTGCAGAAAAGATCAAAGAGAACAGATTACAGTGGTTTGGATACATGCAGAAAAGCAGAAGACAATCCGGCGAGGAAGATTTGGGACAGACAGGAAGAAGGTAAGAGGAACCAAGGACATCCAGCAAAGAGGTGGACGAATTGTGTGAAAGAAGATCTGCAACAGTCAGGCATGAGGGTTGAAGAAGGCAGGAGTGTGGCACTGAATTGAAAGAGCTGGCAACAATTAACACAATACCCTGACCCCATGTAGAAAAAATGGGAAAAAGGGGGCTGATGATGATGATGATGATGTTAGCTGTAATGAGGAAAGACCTCAGTATTGGCTAATTTACATGTCTTTGAATCGCCCTTAACTACTGCTAGTGCAAATCAGCTTTTCTTTACATTATTAACAAATTTATTCTGTCCAGCCCATAGATCAAATTTCTCCTTAAATATAATAATATTCTGAGACTTTATTTAAAGAAACATCTCTATTACGAACATAATTTCTTATTATCCATTTGGTCAAATATTTAGCTGTAGTACAACAGAAAATCCATCTCTGAGCCTAGACGGCATATAAGCAATCTAACAACCTCTTTTATCACAGCACCACTCTGAAATGTAATATACTATTCAAACTGCAACTTCATAGTAGGTTACAGAATTCAAATATGCTATGAAATGAATAAAAACATTAGATGTAAATGTTTATTAAAAAACATTTCATTTTTCATACTTTTAACATCTAATGTATACTAATAAATGTGCATCTTATTTAGATGAATATGTTTTCCAATAACATTTTATTTCTTTATTTCATTTGTTTACCAGGCTCTAGGCTGACTGAACCAAGAAACACGGGGGTGTCTTTTAAGTTGTGTCCTAGGGAGAAAAGCTTTAAAAAGCAATGGGCAGACTTGTATTTAGCATAACATGCCCAATGTGACATTTCAAGAATCAAAAGTAATTTTGTTTTATTAATTAAATGAATAAACATGCAACTAAAGCAATTAGGGAGTGTTGCATGTAACCTTACTTTAAAAAACATATTTACATCAATAAACAGGATCATGTATATGACAGTACATCTGACAATGCTCACATTTCATGGAATATTTTTTTCCAATGGCACAGATTTGAAAACATTACCAGTAAATTAATTTTTAAATATAAAATGAGGTCTCATAGATACAATCTTGGCTATCTTTGTTTTGCTAGTTAGCACTTTCAGCAATGTTCAATAATATTTCAGATGTGTGGTGATAAAACAATATAATTATTAAAAAACAGTAAGACTAACTTTTTCACCTTCTGGTAATGAAATGCTGCTGAATAAAAGCTCAAGTGTTATAAAATTTTCAGATGCAACTCACAGCACATGCACTAGACAGCATTAGGACTTGAACCTATAAACTGTGCTTTAGAGTGAATATGTAAAAATAAAACACCATCAATAGTGTTACAATGTAAGCTTATAACCTGTGAAAATAGAATATTTCCAACCATATTTCTGGGATGGCAGCTTTGACAATATAGAATGCATTTCTTTTAACATTCTTTCTATGCATTTTTTTATTTAAAATACTTGTTGTGTCTTTCGGCTTTTCCCGGTTAGGGGTCACCACAGCGGAACTCCGGTCCGCTAATGATTGGTATTTGATTTTTACATACCGAGTTACCAGCCCCAATAAACAACCTTCAATGAAGGTATGCCCATTCACACATGTCTCCACGCAGAAGACGCTCTAGCTGAGAATCGAACCGGACAGCGTCTTACTGTGAGGCGACAATGCTACCGCAGCACCACCACCGCGGGTCCTTTTTTTATTTAAAATACTATCTTATAGAAAATTTGGGCAGGAAAAAAAAGCACGTTTTGAAAATGCAAAAACACTAACACAGGCATTTATAAACAGCCCCATATCTCTCCTTAGTGCCCTATTTAAAAAGACCCTCCCCTGGATTCTGTATGCCTTGCATGGAATGCAGGATAAGTGCGGGACCTCTAGCAGGCAATATGTCTGCCGTGTGATCCAGGAACAGCCTGCAAGTATGTGCAAGAGTGCTCCTGCACTAGTCCTGCACGGACTAAACCTCTGTATGCAAATCATCCCATTTGCAGGAGAAATCTATGCAAATGAGGTGAATTTGCAATCCAGGAAGCTTGCAACAATCTGCAGAAATGTACTCAGTTAGTAACTGAGTACATTTCTGCAAAATCCAAAACAGAGCTGTGACAGCTCCAAATAAAGACTGCATATCAGTCAGGAAGCATGCCAATGGCCAAGTATAAGGTCATTGGCATTGCAAACAGCCTAAATATTTAAAAAAATCAACTTTTATTTTTTTTTTAGCCAATCTCAGCTGTTTAAGCGTAGGGCAGTGGATCGCAACCGGGATCGGGGGGAAAATAATAAAATAAACCCAAAATAAGCATTCCAACTAAAATCACTATTCTGCCATGCAAGTCAATTGCAGGCAGAAGACAACATGGCCAGTAAGTAGTGGTTGCTAAGGGGGGAAGCTCAGTGTGAGACATGTAACTATGCATTAACAGGCAATCCTATGCAAATGAGGGAAAGGATAGTGAATCCCAATTTTCCCCAACATGCTAGTCAGGTCCCAACAGTGTAAGAGTAGGAATAGCTTGGTGCAAGCCTAGGAGTTAGGTGACATCATGGGGGGTGTGTCAGGCATACTGTAAGCGGATTGGAGCCCTGTGGCTCGGGTTTGCTCCTAGCTTAGCACAGCTAAGCTAGGGGGTGAGTCTGAATCTGCCTAGCACCCTATGCATTGCCTAAGCGGGTGTGCGCACCACGCACTGGGTTTTAAAGGAAAAAAAATTTAAACCAGGAAATAGCAGCTCTGTGCACATTTGAGCACTCTGTTTACATGGCGCACCCCCGAGCTTAAAGAGGAAGGGAATGGGAAGGGAAAACAGCAGTAGGAAGGTAATCTAAGAGAACTAGCATAGCTGGCAGGTGAAATGTATCAGGATCAGCCAATTACACAGGCAGGAAACCAGCCCAGCCCAGAACACTACTATAAACTATGCAAATACCCCCTCCCCCTGTTTTTTCCCACACTCTACACCACCAGTGTATACAAGCGGGGAACTTTTAACACTCACAACAGCAAAATGATAGGGGCTGCAATAGCTATCATACAACAACTTGTGGAAGAGGCTGAGGGTGGTGAGGATGTGAATGTTGTCGACCAACCCACAGTGAGGAGACAGAGAAGAATGTACAGACCCAAGGTAACCTAACAGGGGTTACATGAGCTGGAGATAGTGGAGTGCTATAGGGTTGACAGGGACCTCCTACAGCAAATTGTTAAGCTGTGCCGGCCACGCCTCACGCACAGAATTAACAGTGGGGGAACCCATCCCAGTGAATACCAAGGTATGTGTAGGCCTAAGAATACTAGCTACAGGTACCTTCCAAAGGCCAACTGGGGATACGATGGGGATCTCACAGGCATCAGCATCCAAGGTACTCCACCATTTCCTGGTTGCCATGTCAGCACATGTTGGTGAGCATGTGCATCTCCCCAACACCCATGAGGTGTTTGCCAGCAATATGCAAATGTTCCACCAAATAGCAGAATACCCTGAGGTAGTGGATAGTATAGACTGCATGCACATATGCATCAAAGCACCACCCGGTGAGTGGGGTAGGGTCTACATCAACTGCAAGGGCTTCTCCTCCATCAACTGCCAGGTTGTGTGACATGCCCAGGGCATAATAAT
This sequence comes from Protopterus annectens, assembly GCF_019279795.1. NCBI lineage: Eukaryota > Metazoa > Chordata > Ceratodontiformes > Protopteridae > Protopterus > Protopterus annectens. Next base: position 1,433,841,571 of record NC_056745.1, on the reverse strand, counting down.
AAATGTGTGTGCTGGCTGCCCCATAAGCTATCACGATTCCCACATCTGGCATCTGATGCAGCTGTACCAGAGATTTACCAATGGGGACATCCCTCACAGTCACCTAGTGGGGGATGCTGGATATGCACTGGAGCCATGGCTGATGACACCCATCAGAAATGCACACACACCTGAACAAGAACTCCATAATAAGGCACATGCACAGACCAGAGTTATAATAGAGCATGTGTCTGGGATGCTCAAGTCATGGTTCCGGTGCCTGGACACATCCGGTGGAGTCTTGCAGTACTCACCAGCTACATGTACCCAAATTGTCCTCATATGTGCCATGCTACGCAATATGATCCTGTGGAAACAGCTGCAGCAGGAACAGCACGGGGCAGGGCCACACAGCCCCTGACCATTGCCAAGGCCTGCACAGGCACAAAGTGACTCAGATGAGGAGCAACCTGAGCCTGCCCCAGTAGGCAGAAGGAGACATGCCCAGTATGCCCTGGCCTTGGCAAAGCGGCAATGCATAGCACATACACTGACACTGGAGGGACCCAGGGAATAACACCTCTCTCTGACTCTCACATACAGTAAAAGGAATGCCAAACATTACACTACCTGTGCTCAACCATATGTAGGGAGTGTACTATGGGCATCCGACATAGGCAGCTCTGCAGCACCACCCTCAATACTGGGACACCCACAAGGTAAGTGACTCACATATGCCAGTCAGTGGGGTTCACATACCCAACAACAGTCAGAGCCAGAAGGACAGGTGTAGACAAACACAAATAAATGCTGAGCCTCTGAATGATGCCTATGGGTAAGTTCCCCCTCAGGCCTACACAGACAGACCACAGCAGGTCAGGCAGTGGGACATTAGTTCTAAAGGTTAGGAAGTCAGAAACTAGTATGTAGGTACATCAAAGCCACAATCTGTAGTACACAGGTGTGCCTCTAGTCAGCATGATAGGCAGGACTACAGAATGAAATGGAGTACCTGACATACTAGTACAGTCATAGCACATGTGTACAAGTGTCAGGTGTGCCCCCCATCCTACATAGTAATGTAATAACAGTCGGGTGTGCCCCTCATCCTATGTAGAAATGTAGTAACAGTCAGGTGTGCCCCCCCAAATCCTGTGTAGAAATGTAGAAATAGTCAGGTGCGCCACCCCCATCCTACATAGAAATGTAGCAATAGTCAGGTGTGCACCCCCCAATCCTTTGTAGAAATGTAGAAATAGTCAGTGTGTCCCCCCATCCTATGTAGAAATGTAGTAACAGTCAATGGCAAATGATCGACGGATACCCTGCAGAAACAGCATGCTACCTGTAGGTGTGCAACACAAAAGTCAGCACTGCAGTACAAACTACCTGGACTCGATCCACACATTCAATACAGACGAGCATACTGGACATGCTCACACACTTATGCCATGTTTGCAAACACCAGAGGACCGGACATATCTGGCAGTCACAGAAGTTAGTGCAGAGACTCATCCGTATGCACCACACATGCTTTGCACACACAGTGGATAGGAATACAGACATATATCTAAGGACAACACACTATAATAAGCCAAAAGTAGACATACATAGATGTGTGGAACAGGGTGACTGTGACAAGGAGCCACCCAGGCCTGTCCCACCCAGCACACCTAAAAGGCCACAACCACATGAGGTTCAGATGTCTCTCACTGTAGAGACTAGCCACCGGTATCTGTCAGCATTACATACTATGGTGCATGTGCTAGATGTGCAACAGGACTGTACAAAGAAGTAGTCATCTAGCAGCTGTATACATGTACCCATGAAATATGGCCCTGTGTGTGCCCACATGTGGTGTGTCAACCTCTAGATGAATGGGTTATGGCCCATGCACACACACTGACCCCCCATAGCCATACTATGACAAGCCTGCTAAGGTCATCCACTGTGAAATACACCTTTGGGAGAGTTGTAGCCCAGTAATATCTGTGGTGTGTCCCATAACTGCATACTGCTGTAGTGTGATAAACTAGTTAGGGAGGAGTTCCAGTCACAGACATGGCAACTGTGTGTGTTTGTGTGTGTGTGTCTGTCTGACTGTGTACAGAGCAATGATGTTTAGGGTAGTTACACTCCCTACAACTCAAATGCTCTACTTTGGTAAGGCTGCTGATGTTATCCATCTAGAAATACATCTCTGAGAAGGTTGTAGCCCAGTAATCTACATAGCGTGTCCTATAACTGCGTGCTGCTATAGTGTGATAGAACAGTTAAGCAGGAGTTCTAATCTCAGACCTGGCAAGTGTGTGTGTGTTTGTTTGTGTAGAGAGCAATGTGTTTTAGGGTAGTCACACTCGCTACAATTCAAATGCTCTACTTTGGCAAGGCTGCTGATGCCATCCACCTAGAAATATATCACGGGGAAGATTGTGGCCCGCTAATCTCCATAGCACGTGCCATAACTGCGTACTACTGTAGTGTAATAAATTAGTTAGGTAGGAGTTTTAATCCCAGACTTGGGAATTGTGTGTGTGTATGTGTGTGTTGTGTGTGTGTGTGTGTGTGTGTGTGTGTGTGTGTGTGTGTGTGTGTGTGTGTGTGTGTGTGTGTGTAGAGAGTAATGCATTTTAGGCTAGTCACACTCACTACAATGCAAATGCCCTATTTGGCAATCCTGCTGATGTCATTCACTGTGACATACACCTTTGGGGAAGGAGAACTCCAGTAATCTCTGTGATGCGTTCTATAACAGCATCATGATGTAGTGTGATATAGACCTCTGATAGGTGTTCTATCCCCATACATGGCAGTTCCAGATGTTTTGTGTGTGTTTCTATGTTTGTGTAGGGAGCTATGCATTTTAGGCTAGTCACACTCATTATAATTCACATGCCCTACTTTGGCAATACTGCTGATGTCACTCACTGTGAAATACACCTTTGGGGAAGGAGCACTCCAGTAATCTCCATGATGTGTCCAACAACAGCATCATGCTGTAGTGTAATATAGAACTCTGGTAGGGGTTCTAGCCTTACACTTGGCAGTTGTAGATGTTTTATGTGTGTTTCTATGTTTGTGTAGGGAGCAATGCATTTTAGGCTAATCACACTCACTAAAATTCAAATGCCCTACTTTGGCAATCCTGCTGATGTCATTCACTGTGACATACACCTTTGGGGAAGGAGAACTCCAGTAATCTCTGTGATGCGTTCTATAAAAGCATCATGCTGTAGTGTGATATAGACCTCTGATAGGTGTTCTATCCCCACACATGGCAGTTGTAGATGTTTTGTGTGTGTTTCTATGTTTGTGTAGGGAGCAATGCATTTTAGGCTACTCACACTCACTACAATTCATATGCCCTACTTTGGCAATCCTGATGATGTCATTCACTGTGAAATACACCTTTGGAGAAGAAGAACTCCAATAATCCACATGGCGTGCCGTATAACGGCGTAGTGCAATAGTGTAATATACCTAGTTAGGTAGGAATTCTAACCCCAGACATGACAGGTGTGTGTGTGTGTGTGTGTGTGTGTGTGTGTGTGTGTGTGTGTGTGTGTGTGTGTGTGTGTGTGTGTGTGTGTGTGTGTGTGTGTGTGTGTGTGCCTGTGTTTGTCATTCATATCCTGTGTGGTGGTTGTGAGTGTGTAACAACTAGACTCAATGTGGAGCTGGTTTTGTAAACTTCTTATATGGTGGGCCAAGTATATATGACAATGTCCACCATACGGGGATAACAGATGTGAAATAGCCAATAGGCTGGGGTGCAAATCCATACCCCTAAATGTGACATCAATGCCAGCTGAACAATGTTAGCAACCCTTGTATTACCCAGGGTACACTCTCAACTCATGTCTCATACACACACACACACACACACACACACACACACACAAACTTGCCTAAGCAACAGCCGCTATTTGGTAGTACCCTGCATATTGCCCACTGATAGTAACCATGGTGTGATTGCAGTGGGCTACAGAGCACATGGCACCCTGTCTATCAGTCCAATAGGCATGTACATGCCGACAGTGCACCTCCCCCATGTTCTCCACTGGACACCTGCAACACCTGTGGTGCCATCAAATGTGACCCACAAAGGCATAACATGCCTGAAACACAAGCCCTGTATGGACAGATGCCACTGACACCAGGAAAACCAGTATCATGCTATCAATGTAGGTGCAGGACCAACCTGCTGTCCATGAACAGTCCATGCCACATGAGGCCAGGACTGGCACATCTGATGATAACGATCTATGTACACAACATGGGCCAGACACCCCAGGTACAGTTCCACATGTCACTGTACATGCATGTGGGAGGTGTGCACATCCCAGGCACTGTTCATATCATGGACGAAGGAACACATACATAGCAAGCAATGCACAGCATTGGCCACATGCAATAGTCACCCAGGTGACTGGATGGTGAATACAATACCCCCCTGTGTGGACAACTCCAGACACTGCAACCCTGAGCCACAATGCAGTCCACTGTCATCTGGCCTGATGCCAAGGTATACCCATCACCTAGCCTTGTATAACTATCTGGCACCATCAACCACAATACACCCGTGAAGCAGTGCACCCATGCATGTCAGTACTGGCACCCTGTGTCTGTGTGTGTGTGGTATGATGCTTCTGACAACATTCATACTCACTACAACCCCCATTGGCATACTGAAGCATGCTATCTGATGTCAGACACCTCCACATACCCTTTGCACATATAACCTCCATATGACCCCTGTGGTGCATGTGATACCTGCACAGTACTGTGTTGTGGCAATCCCACTAGTGATAAGTTGTATTCCTGGCCCTGCCAAGTATGGTAATGTGTGTGCATCCCTGTGAGAGTGTGGCTGTGTTGACACTGACAACTGTTCATGCGGGCAGAAACGTGTGCTACACCTACCACATACCTACCATATCCCTGTTGCAGATGTCACGCAACATCAAATATACATTCTGAGAGCTCCCTAACATGTAACCTATGTGGTGCATCCAATAACTGCATGGACATGTAATAGCACTACATAGTCATCGGGGGTTTGATACCCTGTACTGGTAGGTGTGTAACACAAGCATGCATAAGTTTTACTCTCCCACCCCTCCCTGGCTTTTCTGTGCCTCTGTCTGCCTCTCTTACTCCCTCTCTGGTGGATGTGGAGACTTATACCTGCTTTGCTTAGGCAGCAGCATGTGTATTTTAAGTGATGCTCGGGATCAGCTGATGGTCTCTGCATAAATTGCAGCCCTCCACTAGCTGATTGCATGTGGAACAGCTGTGGTAACATTCCCATAGCCAATTGCATGGAAACACACACCAATATCTAGGAACATCATGTTGGTGTTGGGCCTTACATTCACTGTGAGCAGGAACTCGATCTGTTGTTTGCCAAAAAGCATCTCAGATGGATTGGGGTTTACCTCTAACAACATGCACTGTGAAAACAGGCCAACACACAGGATGGGGATGTGCCTGACCTGCCTACAGACTGTAAGTGCTGCTATACTGCATTTGGAGTAATGTTGGTTTAACAGGGTGTGCGTGGATATGGCTGTTCTACATGTTTACATACCTGCCATATCAGTGCTATGTTTATGAGGGAACACCCATCTGTAGAGCCATCCGCAGACTGACCAATGTGCGGTGCCTTTTGTTTCAGGTGTTACCCACAAAGCACCTATCTGTGTACTCCAGAAGGTAGTGGGAGGATTGCAGTCTGTAGATGGTGACAGCCGTGAGAGTTACTGACTTCATATCCCTCATAGGACACATGGTGCAACAAACCCTGTTACAACAGTAAATGTATGAGGTTATCACAGCAACATGTCAATATTGGCCCTGTGTATGTGCCTCCAGCCACAACCCTGACAGCCTTTGTTTATATGTCATGCAGTAAGGGGTGCATATGTACTGTACACCATAATTACTGACATCATATCTGATAACAAGCCAGTGAGATATCAGACTGCTACACATGTAATGTATAGTAGGGGTTATATTTGATGACATAACCTGGACATTCTGTGGTTGTGTGTACAGTACTGAGGTCTGTGTACTTATGGTGATTGTTGGCAGTGTATGTATTGTTAATATGTACCTCGGCCTGTGTACAGACTGTGGTAGATGTCATTGTTTTTGGTCCTGTTCTATTTGATGTTACATGCTGCTCCACTGTATGTTACCCTATCGGCTTACATGTTTGTAGGGCCATACACACACATGTCCCATACCATAGACAGGCAGTGGACCACACTGTGTAGTGGGGTAGGTTTATGTAGGGTTAGTGTATGGGTGGCACATATGAGTTTGGTGTTGAAAAGATAGTCCATATACTGTAATAATATGCTAGCATGCCATATGTAGCTGTGGCTGTGTTCACATTGGTTGTGGTGATGCACTTACACACAGGTGTATGTTACTCTGTGCTGTGGCATGCCTGTAGAGCCTGCTATCTATATGCAGGTACATGTGCATTCCTCATAGGAAATGTAGGCCAGTGTTGGGCTGGTCTGCCTGTAGCCTGCACAGTGCTTTGTTACATGCCTAACAGCTTAGTGTACTTACCCAGTGAGATGTAATGTCCAGTTACTTGCCAGATGTATTGCTGCTGGGCCACCCTAACAGTCATGTATGTCAGACAGAGCAGTGTGATGCTGTATAGATGTATTTCAATCTCTAGTGGGTGGTATGTGGCCATGGCACCCCCTTACCAGCAGTTATAATGTGGCAGGACAGACAGGGATGTGTGAATGCATAACCTATGGGGGCAAATGTATACTAGTAGTTACATGTTATACCCATCTACATAGCTGTTAACATCCACATTGTCAGGATTGGTCTAATGTCTTGCACTAAGGGGATATGTGTATACCTCTGGACTGTCCAGAGTGTGTCAGACTATCCATATATATTGGTCATTATCTCTGCTGTAGTCTACAGGAGCATTATGTGCTAGCAGTGGTACTGTACTATGATGTCATGGATGTCTGTCAGTAGCCAATGGCACACATGTTAAAAGCAGATGTGACCTCCCACACACACCATGTCTGTGAAGACAATCCCTATTACAGTAGCAATACTCTACAAGTATACTTGCTATACATACCTGACATCCCCTTGCACTACGAAGTTGGGTCTACAGGGGCTGAGATAGGGCTACACTCCATGTTCAGGACATATGGTGATGATATATGTACGTATACTTATCTAGATATCTATATAGACATACAGATATACATATCGACATACATAGATGGATATGTGTATATACATAGTTATACAAATAAACACCCAGATATATACATATACAGAGCAATATATGTCTACACATATACAGATAGAGATACATATGCACATATACGTATGGATATCTACATATATTTTGACAGTAGTAGGTATATCAGAATAGATATGTATGCACATATAGTTATTGATATCTACATGTATATCAACATAACTAGGCATATCTGTACACATAGGATGTGCATACATATATAGCTATATATACATATATGTATATGGGAGTGCTACAGAATCCTGAAAGCCCAAAGTCCTGAAGACCATCATGGGTGAGCTGCCTTAAGGTATATGGATGTACATTACCATACAATCCACCTTGGTTAAATGCAGGCCTACTGCCACCTGCCATACAGATTGCTCTGTTTGTCAGTGTGCTTATGATGGTGTCAGTTGTGCCTTGTTATGTAACAGTTACATCCCATTGTGTCAGCTGAGGTCTTTACAGCCTAGGGATTGTCTACAGAGTGTAAATAGAGGCTGCTCAACTATACACATGCATTACTTACCGTTGATTTTTTGGTATCCTGTGGCCCAGTCTGTCTTTACTATTGTACTTCTTGGTGGCCTTGGCCTGCACAGCAACATTTGTTAACTTTTCCACACTACTGTATTAGAATAATTGTTTCACAGTTGCATTTTTTATATATATATATATATATATATATATATATATATATATATATATATATATATAGTATCTGTTTAGATATTAATATATTTACACATACAACAACATGTTGGAATACATTCTCTGTACTGTTGAATGACTTGGCTGGATGATATGTTTGTGAATACAGGAGGGTTATGTATATCTGACATGGCTTAGTGGGAAATCACTTTGTATATGGTGTGCAGGGTCCTGGGTTTGAGCCTTTCAGAGACTGTTCATTTTGTTGCTGGGCAGAACAGGGCCATTGGATACAGAGTGATTAAGGCACTTTTGAACAGTTGTAAGTGGGTTTGCACTGGTTTGTGTGGAGGTAAGCACTGCAAATTTCCAGTTACAGTTTCTTATACTCATTTAGCTTTTAAATTGCTTAACCAGTGTAGACATTGCTTACCTCTGCACAAACAGGCTTAAACTCACTTACTGCTGCTTAAATGTGCTTACCCCATCTTACCCCCACGCTAATTTCTTTAAAAAAAAGAAAAAAGAGGTTGATAGAAAAGTGGTCAAAAAAGGGGCACAAAGAGGGAATGACAGTAGGGAAAATAGCCAGGGATGTGCAGGAAGGGTGTAGAGAAGTTCCATAGCTACCCATTTCTTCTACAGCAACAGCTGTGCATATACACTGAATTTGGAGATAGATTTGGACACTCAAGCCCCTAGTAGGGGGTGAGGACAACAATAATAACTTGTGATGCCAATTAGACTGGATTACATGTGTCCAGTCCACATGTGTGCGAAATGGGCAGCTATGCATGGGGCGAGATATTTTTGTGGGAACAGAGTGCCTGTTTTTTTGCAGGTGAGAGTGAGATGTTGGGGAGGGGTAGTAGGTATATTTGGGAAGGTAGGTTGGGTAGGTTAACAGACCACCCTCACTTGACCACAGACACACACACACACACACACACACACACACACACACACACACACACACACACACACACACACACACACACACAAACACACACACACACACACACACACACACACACACACACACACACACATACACACACACACACATCTATCCATAACAGTAACCATTCACTGACATACTGCACCATTAACCCATACATACACACACACACACACACACACACACACACACACACACACACACACACACACACACACACACACACACAGACACACACACACACATACACACACACACAAACTCACCTAAAGTAACCACTTCCCCCACCTTCTACTACTTCCCAGGCAGATGCACCTTCACACATATAGCCCCTCACATACATGCATGCATACCCCTCCTATCTCTACCTTATCACTACAATCCCTAGCACTTACCTCTTTCAAGATGGATGACTGTGTTCACTAAAGTGACATGGAAGGAGTGGCCATGCTAATCTACATGGCTGAGTGATTCTATGAATCTCTTGCAGCTTGGGTGCCTTGCTTGAGACAGTTCTGAGGGAGACAGAGCATATGGCTAATTAGCATATGCCTCTCCCCTGAACTACCTCATTAGCATGTAGCATGGCAGTGCAGGGGGCTCAACCCAATGCTGTACATCTTTGTGCAAAAGCACCAGGTTAGGGCTGTCTCTGAATACAAGCAGGTTACCATGATCCCTTATGAATTTGGCCCTTAACCTTATGCATTGATGTTTACTACAAAGACAGGTTATAATGAGTTTTTTTATTTACTTTTACTAGGAACTTAATTTTCATGCTACTATTCTGACAAGATAACTGAAATTAGTTCAGTATACCAAAATAAATCTTTATGCATTCTATTGTCCAGTCCAGTTGTAAACACCTTTCAACAGTTATGTGAAGATACACTTCTTCAGTAAAATATGCCACACAATAAAACTAAAACTGAAGTAAATTATTTTAGCTATAATTCTAAAATAAATATCTACCCTTTAATAACTCACTGCTAATTTAGATATAGCAATACAGTCTGCTAAAAAACACTGGCATAGCGGCTACAGACTACAGCTTTTATAGACAGAAATTTTAAATATGTTAGAGGACATTTGAGTTGTATATACTATTAGATGACAACTATGTACCCACAAACAGATTTATTTATCATTTTGTTGACCAGGAAAGTCCGACTAGGACAGAACCTGTTTTCAGTGGAGGCCCAGGGAAAAACAGATTGGGCACGGATCCATTATTAAGTGAATATACTGTAATGCACTAATTATTGAGGGATGTTTATGATTTCCATAGTGCTCAGCATTTATAATAGCAACTAATTTATGCGTAAGCAAATGGAGACAAAAATTTGCATTGTCATCCTATGAGACCTATTGTTGAAAGACATGGGTGGTTTACTGAGTCACTGGTCAATTTATGAGTAGAATGTCGGTCAGTCAATGGCTTTTGCAGCACCATACACATGTGGAAACATTGCACTTGTGTTTTGAACCAGTTTTCTTGCTATCCTAGTGGCATTTTAGCCATAGGCTAACATAAAATCTTTGTATACATTCACTGAGAATAAAAAAGGTTATGATTTTAAGAGAGTGATTAGTTAAATATTCTTAGCATAGTGCAGAAAATTTAAAAATGGTAGTAACTATAACTGGCATCAGTGTTAAACATAATGTATACTTGCTTGAATTCATGGCTTACAATCAAAAAAGAGACAGACAGTTGTGGGCATAAGTTGTTCCCCTAGCTGTGTTTCAATACAGAACCCCAAAAAGGAAGATGGATATATTTTTTCAGATATAAACTCATAGAACAATTATATCTTTACAAGAGCTTTACAGATATCATATTTTTGATCAGGAGGGGTTCTACCTCTATTCTATATGAATTATGTAAGAAGGTCTTTCTTTAATTTTCTTTTTCATTTGCAGGGCAGCATTTTAATTAACAAAAAATATAAAAAGAATATTGGAGGAAATATATGACTGCATTATCAACGTTACCGTCACAGATATCTGGATATACCAATTAACATTTTCTGACATTATATCACAGTATCAGTAATAATGATATATGTTTTACATTACCTACAAAACACGGTTTACAGGTTTGAACTCCAAAGCTATGGAGGTGCTATAAAACACAGTTTTTATTTAGCAGTATTTTACCATGGATGGGTTTGCGAAGCCAGTATTAATGCTTGTTTTGCTACTGAGTACATTTAACTGTATGAACTAAAGAAGAACAGTGAAGCTAGAAATATGGCAAAATGTGAAAATAACGCATTTGTTCACATTTTATCATGAAATATATGTTTCACCAGTAATTTAATGTGCGGTACTGTCTGTTTTTGTTTAATTGGTTATGTGTTCATTTAATGCATTTTATGGTGGAAAAGCAATCAATTAAGATGAAGATATATGAACGTGCAAAATATTAAGGCACATAGAAAGAAAGAAAGAAAGAAAGAAAGAAAGAAAGAAAGAAAGAAAGAAAGAATGACAAATAAAAATACTGCAAAAAGTGTATTCCATTGATCTGATGTCTGAAGGGGTTCCCAACGTTAGACCGACAGCTTGGAAGATCGACACTCAAAACACCGACGCCAGAAGAATGACAAAGCAGATGACCGACAAGTCGTAATCCCGACAGTGAAAACACCGACAGGGGTAACTTGTGAGCGTGACCCGGTAAGTGTGCGATAGTGAGGGACTTAGGGTTAGGGTGCGGGTAAGGTAAGTGTGCGATAGTGAGGGACTTAGGGTTAGGGTGTGGGTAAGGTGAGTGTGCGATAGTTAGGGACCTTAGGGTTAGGGAGCGGGTAAGGTGAGTGTGCGATAGTTACGGACCACATTGTTAGGGTTTGGGTTAAGGTTAGTGCATAGATAGTTTTGTGTAAGGTGTAGTGTAGGTTTTTAGGTTGTTTGTGTGCTTGTGTTGTGTGTGTTTTGTGTGTAACAGTGAACTTTTTGTTTTGTTAAGTGTTGGGATTGTGGTGTGTCGGGCATGTGAAATTTTGTGTTTTTGAGGTTTCATTCTTCTGGCGTCAGTGTTTTGAGTGTCGATCTTCCGAACTGTTGGTCTAACATAGGGAACCCATCTGAAGAACCAAAAAAAATTTTAAATCACATAAGATACTATGAGTTGGTGACCTATTACATTTCAGAGAGGCACTGTATCAAAATAGGCTTATACTAATGTACATCTATGCTTAATAACAGATTTTGCCCAATCCTAGCATTAAATATAATAATATTGTTTAATTATTTACATATTTATTGACATTTGTCTACCAGGAAAGGCTGGCTGGGCACAGGTGTCCTTTTTCAGTGGAGGCCTGTGGAGAAAAGTTCCAAGGTAACAAATCTAATGTAATCAATAGCTACAACAACAAATTTTGTAAAGCAGTTTCAGTGAATACTTAGCACAGTAATTAAAAAAAGTTGTTTGCAAAAGATATTTTTAATGAAGGTTTGCAACTCAGTTAAATGTACAGTTTCAATAGTTATGACAAATCATGCACTTTCTTTTAAAAATGTGAATTTAAACACCAACTAATTAAGTGTATTTAAGCCTGGAAAATTTCATTCTGAATTGTTTTGTGTGAAACACATTTTACTTTCCAATAAAACAAGTTTATTCTACTTATTTTGTAATTCAGTGTTTTCTTTTCATTAGTGTTTTGAATAACATTTACACTAACATTTTATCTGCTGGTTATTTCTCCCTCTGTGCCTTTGACTTAACCTTGTAGACTCATCTTTCAATTTTAATAAGCTGCCCTGCCCTCATTCAAATAAATGTGAGACATATGTGGTATTGAGGTGCTTAACATAAAAATCTACAAATAAGCATTGATATGAAGACATAAGCAAAAGTATGTTTATTTTGAACTCTGGAGAATCAAACACAGAAGTAATAACTCACTGACAAGTTAGCCAAAATATCCCTTAATACATTTGATGCATAACTACAACCAGTTGACTATTTACATATACTATTGTTTAAACAGACCCAATCAATTAAAAGAACTGGAAAATAATTTCAGTCATTGAAAAAGTGGTGTAGGATCTTATAAAACCTTTCTGGCATCAAAGCAGGGGAGATTGGATAGCAGGATAATGACATGAGAAAATCCATTCCTTTGCTACATTTTTCATTAAAGCTCTGGCTGCTTCAGCAATGTTAAAATTAAAAAAAGTCAAGAACCATCAATGACATATATACAGTAGAATATCTTTGATGTGTAACTGGCATAATGCCACTGCTGAAGACAAAAACCTGTTAGCTAGTCTAGTCCATTTCCCAATTAACCCCAGAACACTGTCTGGTTAAGTGACCTGCTCAGGGTCACACATTAGGCAAATGGAGGCCGAAGGAATCAAAATCTAGACTTCAAGAACCAACTCACTTATAGCCTATAACCTTAATCCTCTCTACTAGCTGCCAGATTGGGAAGATGCTTTGCAATGTCTGTACACTTCATATGTGCATCCACTATGTGCACCCAGGCACTCTGTTTTTTGGATTACAAAAAAATAAAACTTGAAAATCTTTGGTAGTCATTTTTTTGACATTTTTCCTCTTTACTAGTATTAACCTCTTCAAACCCAAATAACCAATGTGATGGAGTAGAATAACTAAAAATAAAACTCCAAAATGTATGTTTATATTTCAGTTAGAAGAAGATTAAGCTAGATGCACATGATAACAGTGGCAAATACCCAAAAAACACAAGACTGGATAAAAAATTAACAACTGGTATTCTAAATTCATTATTAAACCCCAGTGGCCTATGGTTAAGGTGCTTGTCTTACAAACACAAGGTGCAGGGGTTTGAGTCTCACAAGGGATAATTGGCTAGGCTTAGAATGGCTTGCAAGGGCAATTAGCTTAGTACTAAACTATGATGCCTTTGGCTGTTTCTCTGGGATCATTCTAGCAATGTCTCTAGGTATCTAATTTGCCTGTTTGTATTTATGTTAATATTTCCAAATCCATACTACATGTAAACTATTGAAAACTATTGAAAACGTCATCTTAAAATGTATGTAATCAGCAACATAACTGTAATGATATGCGCCTCTGTGTGGTGAAGCTAAAATATATTAAATGTTATTTGTATGCTGTTTATATATTATTATTATAATTTTCACATTTGTCTAAATACCTCAATAAGGAAGTGACACAGACAGCACTGTTAAACCTCACACGAAAGCTCACAGGAAAATGAACAAAATACTGTTTAGACTGAGTGATAGCTAAGACATTGGAAGTTGTTTACACAACACATTCCCTGTGTTTATTTTAGCTTATAAAATCCAGTTTAAGAACAATTTGTTACTTAAACTTTTTAATAACACAGCTCAAAGGAAAAAAGAAAGAAAGGAGGATTAGCATTTGTTTGAACTGTGAGGCCATAACTTAATTTTGTCAGAAAAGCACAAGATGCAACCAAACTTCCAGAACTCCATTGGTTAGAATGAGTTGAACCTACAGGTGGCACAAAAGGATAACTTACTTCCCACAGAAAGCTGTCAGGCTTGTAGTCAAATTCCAAACAAGTATTTTGCAAGGGGATCAAACACTAAAGGGCATAAAAGTAAAGAGCAAGCTAATGTAAAGCAAGCTAAAGCAAGCAAGCAACCCACTTACTCTCCTAAACTCATAAATCTTGCTCTTGCTTGTATTAAGCTATTTTTTTCTGAATACTTTAAAGGTACCTCTTAAGTGTAACATACCCTAAGATGAAAAAGGTTCTCTGTTTCCATATTGTAAAAATTCTATGTCAACTAATATATCTCTCTCTTGCTTGTATTAAGCTATTCATCCTGAATGCATGAAATATACCTCCAGTGTAACCTACCCAAGTTGTAAAAGCTTCTCAGTTTCTATATTGTAAATTATTTTCAGCTATACAAGATTGTAATATCTGTATATATTTGTACACTAGTCTGCTGTATTTCTAAGTTTCCTTCATTTCTTTACTAGTCCATACTAATTGTATAATTGTAACCAAATACCTTATTGTAACCTTGCTACTTGTTTTTGGAGCTTTTCTCCCCAGGACTCCATTAAAAATGGGTTCTTTTGGCCCAATGGACTATCCTGGTAAACCAAATGCAAATAAATAAATAAATAAATAAATAAATAATGTAACCCCACAATTTCATAACATCAAGGCGATGTTGTGTGCTCAGACTCAGGTGAACATGGAACTATAAAAACAGAAAGGTGTTCAACTGCACATGTAGTAGCAATACTTAAGAAAGGTAAATCTTGTCAAGAACTGAAACATTTTCATGTCTCTAAGAAAGGTGAGATTCAATAAACAGAGTTGGCACAACTGTGTCTGCAAATGAAAATGGGAGAGTCTTCCAGGAAGTTTCTTATACGTAATATATATATATATATATATATATATATATATATATATATATATATATATATATATATATATATATATATATATATATAAAAGAACACTTTATAATCTCAAAATTCTGAAATACCAGTTCTAAATACCGAAAACCCAGAAGCATGAATTTCAAAATCCTGACATTCAGAGATGTTGAAGTAGCGCTTCTGGTGTTGCGGTGTTTGAATGGAAGTTAAGGTAAGTATGTATGTTTAAGGGTGTTGGTTAGGTGCTTTAGTGTGTCAGTGTGTGTTGTGACTGTGATGTGTGTGTGCAAGGGGAATGTAGGTGTGTGGTGGTGTTTTTGTGTGTTTGTCTGTGTATTGCGACCCTGGAGTTAGTATATTTAAGTGGGGGGTGTGCAGGGAGGCTTGCCCCCCTGCTTATATGTAGTGTAGGTTTGTGTGTTTGTGTGCCGGGGAAGGTGTGTGTTTGTGTATGTGTGTGGTGTCTGGTTAGTGTAGGATTCGTGATTTCAAAATTCATGCTTTTAGGATTTTGGTATTTAGAGCTTTGGCTTTATGGTCTCGAAATTCTGAGATTCGGTATTTCAGAATTTTGGGATTATAAAGTGAATCCATGTATATATAGATAAGGTGTTCTAGTATAAGTGATTGTTTTTCCACTCCCCCCAATCCCCAATTTCTCAAGACTCTACCTGAGTTCTTGTAAGCTCAGAATGTGTCACAAATGAGGACATATGTAGGCATGATAAATTGTTAATCGAGTTTCTGCATAGCTCATCCAAGGAATTAAATTAATCAAATACATTAA
This sequence comes from Protopterus annectens, assembly GCF_019279795.1. Taxonomy (NCBI): domain Eukaryota; kingdom Metazoa; phylum Chordata; order Ceratodontiformes; family Protopteridae; genus Protopterus; species Protopterus annectens. The sequence continues at coordinate 1,433,825,505 of NC_056745.1, read as the reverse complement.
TACAGAATGTATTAGGATGGTGAAAATAGATAAGAAGTGCTAAGATAAGTTAATTTTAGTTCATGAATATAAGAATAAGATACCTTCAATAAATAAATTAAGTCCAACGTTTCAAGGAGGTAAAGAAAATAAATGCCATGTATTGGGGCTTTAAAGCAGGCAAAATATTCACTAGACAAGACTCCCTATTGATACAACAATACTAAAGTAATTGTCTTGTATGTAGTATGAGAACTATACAATGAAGAAGACTTTTTTCATCATAAAATACCATAAGAGTAGATATTTCATGTTTAGAAACAACAAAACTCATTTTAATTTATGAAGCCTTATAGTTGTGAAATTGGCTACAAAACATGAAAATCAAAATGGAGTAAAACAGATTTTTTTAAAATCAATGCTGGATTCCAATCATAGGAACATGTGAACGTATGGGAAACACATGTGGATCCTTTCAACAAGCATTGTATAATACATTTAATGACCTATTAATTTTACAAACTTCGGGTTCTACTTATGGGATTTGCTAACTTGACCAATCAGTAGCTTGCATTGTTCTTAACACTTCAAAGTGATCTTTTGCACTTATATGAAAACATTTCTTTCCAAAGGCTGCAGTGAAAAGCTAGGGTACCTGCCCATCAGAACAAAGGCAGACCAATCCCAACCATATACGCACACTGTTGGATCACTGAATCTGCAGGTGGTAGCAGTTTGAAAGAAATAATGACAACATGCATTTACCAGCTGCAATTAGGTCGGATTGGATATTGTATCACCATTTTATGAAGCAAGCATACATGCTTAAAGTGCAGCACTGCATATATTCATTTTAGTTTTCAGTCTCAGTACAGTTCATCAGCATTTGCTTTCTAAATCCCAATATTGCTAAAATGTTTAGTTATTTTCAGGGAGATATGGTATTCAACTAGTACATCCCAACAGCTTATCTGAAACATTTTCTGAACTTTCAACTGCACTTAATTTATTCATTGAAGGTATTTTGTTTTTATATTCATGAACTAAAATTAACTTATCTTCAGTTACCCCACTGTAGGAGATATGGAACATATATGTCCTCTTAAGTATGTGACCCACACTTTAATGACAGCCATCCAGGTACGGTCTTTTTAACAGTGTCCATACTATGCTATACCAAAATAATAAAGGTCCATCTCTCCAAGTAACTTTAAAATGGTGTACCCCTTCTCAGCTTCACTGGTCATCAAACTTCTATTTTCTTGAGCCACTGAGGACACATAACTGGCATCACAATTTGCATTTATATACCATGAATTTAGACTCTGGAATAATCTTCCAATTTCCATCTGGTAACTCACAGAAAAGCCTTCACACAAATCTGTCCTCAACTTTACATGTATCTGTCCCTAACATTTCACATAACATCACTTATTAACTTCATCTGAATAAATCACATGACCATCACACACTTATATTGTCTTTAATCTGAGATTATGTTATGCATTATGCTCTTTGCAATGTCTTATACAACTTTCTCTACAGGAACCACCTCACAAATCAAATTAAGCTACTTATGTCAGTAAATCTGATTTAATTTATATGAATGTTGTGCTGTGTCATATACAGTAACTTATTTCCTATGGAAATCCAAACCATGGTCATCCTTACATTATGCTTATGTATGTTCTGTTGTTTATTATTACTGTCATAAAAGGAGATACTGCCAGCACAGCTGTCTGGAACTTTGTAAATAAGTATATGTCATTGGTGAATATTGAAATGATTTGTGTAAGATGCCTGTGTTTCAACTGTATTAGAACTGTATGTTATGTGTATATCAAACTTGTTTGTACAGACATGTGTGTTAAAAGGGGTTTGCAAAATGCTTGTGTTTAAAATGGATCTACAGTGTGCCCTACTGGAAAAGAACAGAAATGTACATGCACTATTATAACTGTAAACCTCCAACAAAATGAACAGCAACACCAGAAATATGGAACCAAGACGGTAAACCTCACCGTCACAGCTAGCTTTTCAGAATTAGCGTGCAGGCTTAACTCGAATAAAGCAAGAGAAATGCAATTCCTCCAAAATATTTAATACGAACAGTCCACAAAAAAACACAGAACTAAAAAATTCCAAATATTACATATAGCTGAACAGTCTGGCTAAGATTACAAGATACTTGTCTAGGAAGATCTCAACACTGCCAAGCAGTCTGGTATCTCTCTCACTTTCTCTTTCTCTTCCAGGTAATAGACACATTCTGCAGACCAGCCTGTTTTACCATCACTGATTCATTATCTAGTGAATAGTATATTCTTGCTGTACTTTGCTGAAAACCTTATCTAGGTTAGCTCAGGGTCAACCCAAGTGCTTATCAGGGCTATTGTAGTGACCCATAGGAGATTAGTCCATTTTCTAGTTAGTGTGAGTTTTCACTTCCCATTTATGAGGCTTTTACCATATCTCTTCAGCCCTACCCAGTGCCTCAGTCGTGCAATACGCTGATGACACCACCATTAAAACTGCCTCCCTAAAGGAACTACAAACCCTAACACAAATTAACTTTACTCTAGCCCAAACATGTTTTACAAACATCAAACTGATTCTTAATCCCCCAAAAAACAAAACGAATTATTTTCAGTCCTAGTAGATCTCCCCCTCTAAATAATGATTTTACCATAAACTCCAAACACAAGGTCCTAATCATTCCAACCACACACACCAAACTACTAGTTGTAGAAATTGACAATCATCTGAACTTCGACATCCACATAGCACAAACCATTAAGAAAGTAAACAAAGAACTTGGACTCCTCTATAGGAACAAACACTTTATCACTACACATACCAAAGCCATAATTGCAAGAACCCATCTCTTATCCATCCTCCTCTATGCTTCCCCTCTCTTAACTAATCTCCGTCACATAGAACTAAAGAAAATGGAATCTTGTTACAACAAGATAACCAAGTTTGCTACTGAAGCCTCATACAGGACCCATCACTGTACTTCCCTTAAGCAGCTCAATTGGCTTGAGCTACCTCAACTACTGCTACTCAATCAACTCTCAACAGCCCACAATCTCTGTTACCTTCCAGAGAAAACCCCAGCACTCCAGCATCTTATTGAACCACACACTACCACAAGAGCCTTAAGATCTAGTAACCAGAACCTCATAACTGTCATCAAATATAAAAATAATGCTGGCAAATCTCTCTTTGCCTACACTATAGCCAGAATCTGGAATTCACTACCAAGTTACATAACCTATAGTTCCTCTACCATCCAATTTAAAAAAGTCTTGAAAGCCCACTATCTTCAAAATTGGCTATGCTCATGCTATACCCCAGGTTAAGTAATATGAATGCATTGTTCCAAGGATTCTGTTAAGGGTCACCAGTTGCTCACTTGAAAACTTGGTAATCTGTCAATACTTACTCTATAGTACTAATATCTCTTCTATAACAACTAGAAACTTCACCTTTTCCCTACACCTAACATCCTACAGTAACAAACTTTACTCTTACCTAACTCTACCCTTCACATCTCCTAAACCCACTCCTGTATTCAGGTTTCAAAAAAAAAATGTTTGCCTATCTGAGCTATGTACTTTATGAATCACCAAACTTTTAATGTTGTTTACTTCCTGATGTGTATCGTATTCTCACTTCTCTCCCATGTATTATATTGTATTTTTTTATTATATGGTCTTGTATTGTATTTCAATGCTTAGCATTTTGGAGCTTTTCTCCCCGGGCCTCTGCTGAAAATGGACCTGTGTCCAGTCGGACCTTCCCAGTAAACAAATGTAAAATAAAATAAATAAATAAATTTTCTTCATGGTTTCTAGTTTGCATAGGATTACCTGTAGGCAAGATCCTGTCCTACCAAGCTTGTTCTTTCTTGTGTGGACTATTCCCACCTCTATGGATGCTGGGGTAAATCCAGCATCTTTGAAGTAGGCCCTGATTGTTCCTATCCTAAAAAAAGGCCATTCACAACCATAACCATCTAGATAACTACACAACATGCCTATCTCAAGCCTTCTATTTTCTTCCCTTTGATGGTAAAGTTCTTGATTAAGTAATGTATTTTCATCTGGAATCCTATTTGAGATACAATTATATAAATGATCCTGCCAGCTCCAGTGAAGCATAGGGATAAAGACCTGACTAATGTCTAGGTTACCCAAGTTTGTTTAACAGCCTGGGTACCTGATATCGATGGCAATGGTGCTTGGTCATGCTTATCTTATGAGGGAAGTCAGGACAGAGTTGGCTACACTGCACACTGCCACAATCTCTCAGAGGAGGTGTAGGAATGCAAATCTGCAACTCTGGGGTAGGTGTTATGCTCACCAAATGACTGCTTGGTGGTAGCCTTCAACAGGAGTGCATGGAAGCATTCATTTATATGGAGAAGAGCACTGTGGGTCTCTTCAGTGATGAGGACCACATGTCTCACTGTCCAAGGATGGAGTTAGGCCATTACAAATGTCCTCATTGCCAGGATGCTGGTGAGAGCATAAAGCATCCTCATGATTTCCTGAATGGCAACCTCCTCCAGATAGCTCTTGTCCTGATCCTAGGTAAAATTCCTTGTTATGGTAGTTAATGGACCATGTCCATTTGAGGAAGGCTTGATGATTGGCAGGCATAGGAGCAAAAGTCACCTTACAAAATGTGATGTGACTTCTGTGCCAGATATAGTATTGAGACAGGATCCATAACAGTTTTAAACAGTCTACACTGATCAATATCAGCATTCCATTTTTGGTACTTGTAGACCTCTCAACAGTATGTGGCACAGCAGACCATGCCATCTTGCTGGACCAACTGGAACCTTATTGTTGAATCGGTGGTGTTGTGTTGGATTTGTTTGACTTCTATTCATCTGGATGCACATAGAGGGTGGTTTCTGGGACTAATTCCTCTCCCTCCTACCCTCTTGATTCTGGTGTCCCAGAGGGCTCCATCCTAGATCTCTTACTATTTAAAGTCTACATGCTTCATTCAGGAGACATATATTCAAGAGCTTTAGATTACTTCTCATGCAGGTGATATACAACTGTTCCTCTTGTTTCATCAGGATTCTGTGTTGGCCCTTAACCAACTATCTGAGGATTTGGAATGCATCAATGTTTGGATTCTCAAAGACTGGCTTAAACTCAACACCTCTATAACAAGTGCCATATTTGTTAATGGTAGCTATCATTAAGGATTATTTAGTAGCAGTTCTTCCTAGCAGTTTTTTTTTTGTTTGAACAGCCTTTGATCTGTATCAAATGTTTATGATTTGGAGTGATTGTTGACTACAATCTGAAACTGAAGGACCAAATTTCAACTGTTGTCAAGTCTTTTTTATTCACATGAGAATCATTCCTCTTGTCAAGAACCTTATTGTACTTCCTGACCTCCAGGTAATCTCACCTACACTTGTTTCCTCCCAGACGGACTACATGATGCCCTGTACTTGGAGCAGTTATCCTGATTTAAAACTTCTCTCACCTACAGTATGTGCAAAATTCTGCTGGCCAGTTACTTACAGGAGTTTCTGGCAGTTAGCACAGAGGCAAAGACTATGAACTGACTTAACAGACAGTGCTCTTAGGCTGACTCTGAAAAAAAGTCCATGTGGATCAGTACTCTATCTTAGTTAACAAATCTAAACAGATAAATACATGCCACTATATTATACCAATTTTGTATGAACTGCACTGGTTGCCTATCAGGCAGAAAATCATCTTTAATGCAGAGGCTTAGTTCTACCTTGTTCTACATGGTCTGGGTTCACTCTTGAGCTGGCAGCAACCACCTCACCCCTTGCATTCTACCTCCTAGGGACAGATAGTGATTCTAGATGCAAAGCTTGAGACCTCTGGGACTTGTCGAGGTCTATGCTCTTGGAATCTGCTAGTTGATTGTCTAAGAGTGTTTCCTATTCTGAATAGCTTCAAGTGTTGTTTAAAGACTGACTTATTTGACTTTCCATTCTCACAGTGTGTTTTTTATTTATGCCACAGCTTTATTTTGCCATTAAGTTTAAATAACTGGAATTTGGATAGCTTGTTTCAGCTACAGCACTTCTCCTTTATTTTTATCGCACTTGCTTCTGATTATAATATTTGTTTTATTCTTTTAGTTATGTTTTATAATTTTCATTTATTACTTGCTTGATTGTTCAACAAGTTTGGTATACAATTTGATTGTTTTAGTTTTTAAATATGCACTGTAGTTGGGTACTAACACTTAAATAAACTTGTACTTTATTGTGCATAGGTCTCTAAAACTGTATCTTGACATTTGTCCATATTTTCCAAGATGTTCCAAACATCCAAATAGATACATTCATGTCATGTTGATTGCTGCTTTGAGATTAAACACTTCTTTCAATTACTTTATCCACTCCAAATAATCAAATATTTTACTTGACCATAGATTAAGTTTTCACATCTACTAAGTGTACTTTATGTGCAGCATCTTTTTTATACTTTCTTAGGAATGATCGTTGTTCCCCTTTTGGCAAATACTTCCCAGATGCAGAAACGACTTCTACTTTTTACTTCTGACACATTTCTGTCATTTCAACATTACTGACTTTTTATGCTTTAGAAGTCTAGTCAGCACTTTCCTGCAGTAATTATCACTGGCAGCTCGTGCATCACACTGGGACAGGTACATTCACTCTTCCACACATATGCACAATGTCAGATACATGCGCACACACACACACACACACACACACACACACACACACACACACACACACACACACAAACACACATACACTCATCTGGGCCCAGTCATATCCTTGTAGACATGCACATATGCTGCCACACACACTCAAACATGCACACACACACCATCCACTATCATTCCAAAGACACTTAACCTGATCTTACTTTTTACATGGTCTCCCTGTTGACTACTGTGTGGGACCACTGCTTTTCAGTCATGTTCATTAAATGACCAACCATGCTATTTTATGCAGTCCAGAGATTTGCTGAATCACTGAGCTGGGTAAATCTCTTAATGCAGGCATTTGCAAGGGAAAGCACATGATTATTTAGTGTAAGCCCCTCCCTCAGAATGCCTCACTAGTGTTGAACATGGCAGTGAAGACACCCCTCTGCACTGCATAGACCATGTATAATCATTGCAAAGAGTTATTACCAGTGAGAAAATGGCTATGTTTAAGGCTTATTGTTGTCTGAATCCTAGCCATTGTCTCTAGAATTTAGGGTCTGCAATTAATGTGAACTTTTTTCAAATATGTACACCTGAAAGTGCTTGCAGGCCCATGCAATGATTAGTGCCTCTTTCTCTCCCTTATTATGTTTCTCTTCAGCACAGTATCCAGCTATGGTAAGCTCTTTATTCTCTGTCTGTCAACTTGTGCTTTACTTAAGATTGCCATTGATCTACTGCAACAGCATGAGCCTGTAATATGCTTCTACTCTGTGTGTCAAAGTAGGACATAACTCTATCTGAACTTAGGCCTTTATTTTCATTTTATATGCCTTGCTTCTGTATTTCACAGCAGACAAAAGAAATATCAACACCTTTCATTATGACATCTCTAATTAGCAGAACCATATTACTAAAATCCTTAATGAATTTATAGATGCAATTGAACTTTCCAATAAGCTTCTTACCTCTTCTATAATCGTAGGCAGTTTCATACCCTGAAATACTTTTACCTTTATTGGATGTAGTGGTATCCTGTGCCTGAGAAAAAATGTATCCATAAAGTTCATGCACACTCATATCAAAATTATTCTTTTTAATGTTTAATGTTTACCCATTTTCTTTTAATCTGTTCAGTTATGCTCACAATGTTTCTTCATGTTACTGTTTAGCTGTTCCATATAGTATAATATCATTGCTGTAGTTTCTAGCATTGCAAGCCTTTGGGAATAGGAATAATGGTTAAGGTGTTTACCTCATAGGCACAGGGTTGGATTCTCACCTTTGAGGGAACACAACTATGCTTAAAATGGTCTACAAAGGCAGCTAGCCTACTACTTACCTATAAACACCTGCTGAATCACCCACTGAAAAATCTCATATGCTGAGCTGTTGCAGATATTAGCCTTTTGTATCTCATTAGGTCTGCAAGTGTGGAGAAATTGGAAATGTTCCTGTTTTCTGAGCACATCTTGACTCGGTAACAGCATAATTGTAAGCCCAGTTTTGCAAACACCATGCTCAGCTCGTTTCAGTTACTATGTCATCAACAATAGGTGTAATGTATCTTTCCTGTATTGTTTTGTCATATACTAACATGTCTGTAAACTGTAACCTTAGCAGGCTTCATGGATTTTGGGGGAGTGACAATATATTTTTAGTAATGTCTGTTTTTCTAAGTTCTTCTTAAATTTTTTCTCAGATGGAAAGAGATAATCTTATGGTGCTGGGCTAGCAAACATTGCTTTATAGTCAGTGTGCAACTTTACTTTATAGTTCTTCAGCTTTCCTGTCCCTTCAGACAAAATGTTATACTCAGCAGTACAGCAAGCCTGTAGCCTTTGTTTTAGTTGTGCCTGTTTCATATTTTCTATATTTTGTTCACTCCTAATAACTTGTATGCAAGGTAACCCAGGGAAGTTGAGGCAAAAGTACATCAATCACAATAAATCCCTTGTCGTTTACTCGTTTAAGCCTCGGGGCAGTCTTTCAGAGGTAGAGGCCTTTTTGATTTGCATATAAAGATTCTTGTACTGGCTTTCTGCAATGTAGGTCCTGGTCTTATTTCACTGTTAATGTTACTATGCAATATGTTAACAGTAGGTCCTGACTGTTTAAGCCCTTTAAATTCTTGGTTGAATATATTGAATATCTTTGGCCTTGGTAAACATTTAAAGTATACACGTGTAGTCTTGTCTGGCAAAAAAACTTTATTTTCTTTTTCTTCTGCGCTTTTCTTAGACATATTCTCCAGATATACGGCATTTTATTTTGTCTTACTGGGTCTCTATGTCATTCATGCATTTTCACACTCTCTCTCTGCACTGTCACATTTTGGTTGTTATTTTTACATAACAAAGTCACTTTTTTCTTGCACTTGACACACGACTGTTTTCTTATCATCGCCTACATTTGGAAACATAACTCTAGCATTATTCTCTTTTATTTCTTTATTTTTTATCACATGCATTTTTCATACCATTAGCTTTGTTGGCAGTTCTTGCCTTTCATCCCTGAATCTTCTTAGCCTCCAGCTCTGACTTTTGTGCAATTTTCTCCAGAGTCACATCTGAATCAAATAGCAACTGTATCATTATGCCTGGGAGGCAGCGTGTTGCCTTTAGTTGTGCCTTAATCTATTGGTCTGTGACAATGAACTCACAATTAATTTTTTGGGCATTTAATCAAGGTGGCACATGTGTGCAGAGATAGTCTCTTCCTGCTTTGCACTTCTGACCTTGAATGTATCATGATGTATATTCTTTTTAGTTTGAAAGTAACATCATTGCATTTGTCTTCTTTTCATAGACGTGCATCTCATATCCAATTGACGTTTTGCAACTTGTAAGAGTATTGATTAAGTACGTCAGCAACAAATATGGTGAGGGTGGCAACATAATTGTAAATATTGACTACCTGACTTTTCCACTGTCTGCAGTCCCTATATTGTGCTTGTTACAGTGCATGGCAAAAATTGTCATATTTTGAATATCCTTTTATATATTTTTTTCCTTGGTGATTTCACTTTACTCTGCTGCTTTCTCTGTTTACATACTTTGTAATATGTTAGATATTCTTACATCTTTTTCTCAAAGTTAACTGAAAAGTTACTTAAGCTTGGTTTTATATGAATCTCAGTTTGTTTAGAAACCATATTCCATCATTTTAAAAATGATAAAAATTATCATTTTGTTCAACTAAACGTTTTCCTTTTGAATAAGATACTTTTCCTTATTAGCACTTTTGTGGCTGTCATGTATGAGAATGTTATAGTAATTAAATCATTACAATTCACAAAAAAAACACAAGCCTTGTAAATCTTCATAGACATAATAGCAGTATAGTAACTGTAGCATCGCCAGTGTGGATGTCATACAGATGAAGCATGCTTTTTCGTACAAAATACTATATGTAAGGCTATGATAGATTTGCAAGAGTAGAACTTGATTTACTAAAGCAGAAACATAGCGGCTGTGTAGAATAACAAAAGACAGGAAAAAGTGCAGCCATCAAAAAGAGAATAAACCCTTTTCTTCAAAATCAGCACAATACATTTTGACCAGGAGGCACATGTTGTATGATAAAACAATAATGAAATATTCAGTTTACATGCTTTCTGCTTCTAATTCCTGAATTTATCAACTTACCATGGAACTTTATTGTATGCCTCCATAGTGATAATTGTACCTGAGCTATGTTTGCATAATCATAATTCTAGCCAATCTATGTTTGCTAGGGCTGGACAGTGGACAGTAAAAAAGAGACTGAAGACATCAATGAAAGCAGCATTGAATATGAAAAGTCCAAAACAGACTATCAGCAGGCCACCTGCATTATGCCTATATATTTATTATGGGTTTTGAGGGCCTTTTCATGTATTTACTGTTCTGAGTAGCAGATCAGACACATCATGGCCTGAAGTCATATTTCTTGGGGTAATGACACCCCAAAAGACAGCATCAGTATCCAGGAAAGTTTCTACAAATGTGGCTTATCTGAGTAATGATAGTGACCCTCACTTCACTTCAGAAGAATCTGAAACAGTTATGAAAAATGGCATTAAATATTGTGTATGAATATCTGAATACTTAGAGCTGATTGTACCAGCTACAGGATTTGGTCAAATGTTCAAAAAGCTGTGAAAGCTAAAAGCCTCGAGGATAAGAATTTGTACCACAAGATAATGTGATGTCACAGCACAAGATAATGCACACAACGCAGAGTAACGCAGTGTCACAATACAAGATAATGCAGTGACACAGCACAAACTAATGCAGTGTCACAACACAAGATAATGCAGTGTCATAACATAAGATAAAGATATTCTACAGCACAAGGTAATGCAGTGTCACAACACAAGGTAATGTAATGTCACAATACAAGATAATGCAGTGTCACAACACAAGGTAATGCAGTGTCACAACACAAGGTAATGTAATGTCACAATACAAGGTAATGCAATGTCACAATACAAGATAATGCAGTGACACAACACAAGGTATTGCAGTGTCACAACACAGGGTAATGCAGTGCCACAACACAAGGTAATGCAATGTCACAATACAAGATAATGCAGTGACACAACACAAAGTAATGCAATGTCACAATACAAGGTAATGCAATGTCACAATACAAGGTAATGCAATGTCGCAATACAAGATAATGCAGTGACACAACACAAGGTATTGCAGTGTCACAACACAGGGTAATGCAGTGCCACAACACAAGGTAATGCAATGTCACAATACAAGATAATGCAGTGACACAACACAAAGTAATGCAATGTCACAATACAAGGTAATGCAATGTCACAATACAAGGTAATGCAATGTCACAATACAAGGTAATGCAATGTCGCAATACAAGATAATGCAGTGACACAACACAAGGTATTGCAGTGTCACAACACAAGGTAATGCAGTGACACAGCACAAACTAATGCAGTGTCACAACACAAGATAATACAGTGACACAACACAAAGTAATGCAGTGTCGCAATACAAGATAATGCAGTGACACAACACAAGGTAATGCAATGTCACAATACAAGGTAATGCAATGTCGCAATACAAGATAATGCAGTGACACAACACAAGGTATTGCAGTGTCACAACACAAGGTAATGCAGTGTCACAACACAAGGTAATGCAATGTCACAATACAAGATAATGCAGTGACACAACACAATATAATACAATGCCACACACTCTCTGTCACTATGTCAGTCATTTTAATGCCATCCTGAATTTTACATTCTACACTGGATTTATGAGAGTACAATATGCAGTGTCAGCAATGAGTAGATAATACACGAATGAGGAATAACTGCTGGACTGAACTGCATCAAGGTTCAGTCTGAAATAGACACTGTTGATATGATAATGGGTAAAAGGAGAAATAATGTAGCTAAAAGGTGCGCAACAACCAGACTGTGTACATTCCTTGGATAGGCAGCTGAGTTTTGAGGAACCACCTGCTGACTAGCAGAACACCATGAAAGAGCTAACAGTGTGCACTCCCAACTTTCGCAGAATAATAAAAGTTGTACCCTGATAGTTACTCGATGAGATCTTTAAGAAAACAAGAATGGATAACCAAGAGGTATACATTCTGGTGTCTGTGAGCAGTTTCTATGTTTTCCCTGTGCCTCCATCTGGGTTCCTCCCACCTTCCAAAAACATGCTGAGTGATTCCACACCAAACTCGCTCAAAACTAAATGGAGTCATAGATGGTAGCACAAAAGCCTAGCAGTCCTGGTTAGTAAACTACTGGCCAACCAGTGTCCAGTTGTATAGTCTGAGTAACCTGGGATAGCTCTGTAAATACAATCAACCTACCAAATTGCTATACTCAGTATAGGTTCTCTGACAGGGTGCAGCTTGAAAGTGGATGACATGATGGTAAGGAGGAGGCTGGATATCCTGTTTATTGAGGAAACACAAATGAGAGTTGGTGCAGCCAAGACACTGTTTGGTATCCAGAATCTACTACTTAGGGGAAGGACAGACTAGAAATGATGTGGTAATTGTGGTGATGGAGTTTCCTCAGAAGACAATGAAGGGTGTCATGTGAATTAGTGATAGAATCATGGCAATTAGGCTCCAGATTAAAGATAGGGTAGTACTCATAATCTCAACTTGTGCTCCACAGCAATTTGACAGTGGAATACATAGGATACAATAAAGCATGAGGAGACACCAGAGATGTAATAAAAAATTCCAATTAAATATGACAATCAGTATATACAAAAGTATTAGAAGCATAGTCTATTATGCTAGGAAATAAAAGTCATCCCTAGTGAAACATTCAGCCCACAGCATAAACCACTGGTGGCCACAATCAGCTGCAAGTAGTGGTCTGTGAAGGCTCTAAGATCAGTATCAACTAGGCTGAAGACCTAGAAGTTGACTGAATTGAAAGCACAAGAAGATGCAAAGGCCTCTAACAAAAAGATAGATGGGCTTCATGAGAGAAGATCTGTGACAGTCAGACCTGACCACTGAGCAAGGTAGAAGAGTGGCGTTGAACTGAAAAAGATGGCAACAGTTGCCAAGACACCCCGACCCCATGTAGAAAATGGGAAAGGGGAGTAGATGATGATGATGATGAATGGATAACCAAGAGCATTTCCAGAAGGAAATGGAAATGCTATTTATTTACCTAAAGATGGACGGATGGCAGTCTAGACCTTTGATCAGAGAGTGTAGATGATCACATTTATTCTACACCACCAAGTGACAAGGAAACCTGTGCTGCAGTATCCCCAACAGGAGACATCCCACAAAGGCCTATTCAGTTAATTAGTTTAAGTCAAGTAGGGCCAGAAAGATCATTAGAGATAAAAAAAAATAGTCTTAACTGATGTTTATATAACTTTGAAAAACCATGTGATCAACCTGGAATGCAGTTGCAATTAACCTGATTTCCACTTAAAGAGATAATGCAACAAAACAGTGTAAAAAAACAATAATAGACCCTACAACAGTGAAAAACTGTAAACAAATTGTGGATAAACTATGCTATATGTTTTTGGTAAGAGGGTACCTTGATTCATTAGTAGGTTCATTGAAAGAAGAAATAGTTTTACATTGACACACAAAATTTACACCTATACTAAACACCACCACTACTACAAGTTCTACAAGTTGAAACCAAGTGCACAAGTGATAACAACCTAGACAAAATGGGTGCTGTGCTAATTCAGGACAACCACCAGGCCCCAGTGTTAAAAAGGATGATGAATGAAATGTGGAACATTTTCTATTCTGAAATAAAACATATCTTTGGCTTACAACCTAAGGTAACATTACGTAGAGCCAAAAATCTTAAAAATATTTTTGAGAGTAGTCACAACAATTTAGGAAACAGACATAGACATTCCAAAGGACCCGTGGTGGTGGTGCTGCGGTAGCGTTGTCGCCTCACAGTAAGATGCTGTCTGGCTCGATTCTCAGCTAGAGCGTCTTCTGCGTGGAGAAATGCATGAATGGGTGTACCTTCGTTAAAGGTTGTGCGCCAGGCCTGGCAAGCCGGTACGTAAAAATCAACTGCCAATCATTAGCGGACCGGAGTTCCGCTGTGGCGACCCCTAACCAGGAAAAGCCAAAAGACACAAACAAACAAACATAGACATTCCAAAATGCCAATGTGTGGATTTTGTAAATACTGTAAATACATAAATAATGCCCTTATGTTACAGCAGAGAATTATTAAAAAATATTAACATGTCCAGGAACAGGTCTACTTGATATGGCCAACATTTCAGAATGTCGAAAACCATATGGCTGAGACCATATGATCGGCATTCGAAATGTTGACCATACAAAAAAAAAACACCATAAAATCTTACCTTTATACCCCCCACACACCCCCCAGAACTTAAATATACCAACTCCAAGATCGCAGTACAGTGCGGAAGATGGAAATCTTTCCATTCTGCACTGTTTGGAGATGCCAGTCCCGCATGGTCAACATTTCGAATGTCGATCATATGGTCTTGGCCATATGGTCTTCAACATTCTGAAATGTCAACCATGTGAAGTGGACCCCCAGGAACATGTAATTGTACCACCAGAATGATAGTGTATTGAACTTGCCGTACATCCTGCCCAGCCTTCTATATAAGAAAAACTAGCAGAATGCTCAAGGACAGAATATACAAGCATGATTTTGATGTTAGAAAACATAAACCTATGAAAAAATTATAAAAAAGATTCTTATTTTTTATTATTGACAAAGTTTCTACTATAGGACGGGGTGAGAACAGTGAATTACTTTTGAAAGAAAAAGAATTGTAATGGCAACTATGGTTAGATGAACAAACCAGGACTAAATGACAAATTAGCTATCAACTGTATTGTAAATAGGAGACCAGAAAAGTTATGAAACAATAATATTTTTAACAACTTAAGTTTTAATTTGTAGATGTGCACATATTTGATATATATATATATATATATATATATATATATATATATATATATATATATATATAAAGTTTAACAATTTTTTACTGTTTTTCACTGTTGTAGACTCTAATTAGTTCTTTTTTTTTTTTTACACCGTTTTGTTACACTGTGTCTTTAAGTGGAAAGCAGGTTAACTGCAACTGCATTCCAGGCTGGTGACATGCTTTTTCAAAGTTATTTAAGCCTCAGTTGAGAAGACTAGTTCTTTTATTTCTGATAATTCCTTCTTTAGTAAGGCGAAAGCACTGCAATTTTGTACTTTGCGAATAAACTTTGCTTAATTTATGGTCAAAGCAGTGTCATACAGTTTACTCAGCTTTTTGCTGTGCTTGTATATCTTCAGTATTTAACACTACAGCTGCCAGTTTCTGGTTCAGTTTGCTGAAGGAGTTAATGTGTGTTTCTTCCTTTTAGAATTGCTTGTGTACTGCAACAAATCTTGGTTCCCAGTCTGTAAAATGGCAAGGCTCTCTATCATCTTACCTCCCAAATATCACAGGTGTTCCCCAAAGCTCTCTATCATCCTACCTCCCAAATATCACTGGTGTTCCCCAAGGCTCTCTATCATCCTACCTTCAAATATCACTGGCGTTCCCCAAGGCTCTCTATCATCCTACCTCCCAAATATTGCTTGTATTCCCCAAGGCTCTCTATCATCCTACCTCCCAAATATCTCTGGTGTTCTCCAAGGCTCTAGATCATACTACCTCCCAAATAGGCACTCTATCATCCTACCTCCTAAATATCACTGGTGCTCTCCAAAGTTCCATACTCAGGCCATCACTTTTCAACATTTTCATAAATGTCCTTCATACAGCATCCTGTAATATCTCTTTAATTGAATATACAGATAATTCTACTATCATCTGCTCTTCACAGAGCATGGCCAACTTATAACACATAACCCAAAAGGCTCTCTCCTCTCTGGAAGCATGAATAAAATATGCTCAATTATTACTTAACCCTAAAAAACTGAACTCCTTCTTTTCACACCCAAATCTTGTAATGCGGACAAATCAAACTTTAAAATTCAATCCCATAATAATATAATAATTGAAGTTGTCTCGTCTACCAAACTCCTCGGTGTAACAATTGATGACAATCTAAATTTTGAGCTCCATATTCAGGACAGCATAAAAACACACCACAACTTAGGTATACAATAACAAAATAAATCATATCTTAAAAACAGACCAAACTTAGATTAGCCTATACCTACCTATTGCCTTCACTCCTGTATGGTGCACCTATAATCAACAACCTTCAAGTCTCACTTAAGTCCAAACTTGAAACTTGTTATAACAAAATAGCTAAATGTGTTAGCAGTTCTACACAGCCCACACATCACTGTATTCCATTACATTCCCTTCACTGGTTTGAGTTATCTCAACAATTAACCTATAAAACACAAAAACACGAACTAAGTCCCAAAAGTCCACAAAATACTGCAAAAGGAACGTCGATATCCAATAAACTCTTCCAAGACTGTACAAAAATACTTTATTTCCAAAACGAACAACACAATAAGGTAGAAACAAATCAATCAAGCGCTTTCGCCTGTGTATGTACCAGGCTTTATCAAGATAAAACAGGAGGTTATTTGGTTTCCCTTAAATAAAATAGTTAATTAACAAATTAGTGTGTTTAATTAATTTTGATTGAGATAACTTGTGCAAATTGAAACAAAACTTTTGTGGATGTCATGGATACAATTATCACAGTATCATCAACAAATTTAAATAAAAACATACATTTAGACCACTCATCTGCTATAATAAATATACGTAACATGAAATTTCATTCCATAAAATTGCTTTTTTCATCATAAAATTAGCCATATGTGCATAAAAATGTCGTAAATAAATAGTTAAAATAGAACTGTGTGTAAATAAATAAATATATTGGAACACATAGTCATGCACAACTAAAAATATGTGTGTGAATATACATTGCTAAAATTTAAATTATTTAAAATATTATTAATACACTGTGTACGAACAGATTGATTAATGTAAAATTTCAGTATAAAAAAACTGATCTTGTATCATATAAACAATTAAATAAATAGATATACAACCATAAATATTAAATATGTAAAATATACCAAAATATAATAAAATATATGTTGATAAAATCTTGACCATATATCTCTCTGTGCTGGCTATTGTAACACTTAGTGTAATAAATAATAACTATATATTAAAAAACAATATATTAAAAAACAATACATGTGCATCCTAGATCTTAGATCCGTGATTTTATAAAGTGTGAGGCTTGTGTGTCTTATTAAAATCTTTAATTAAAAATTAAGATCTAGGATGCACATCTGAAGAAGCCAGATTGCTGGCGAAAGCGCTTAGTCGTTTTGTTTGTTTAAATAAATTCCATACTGCTTTTATATCTAAGGAGTGTTTCTTGGTTTTTACAACGATACTGCATTGAAGGTGGATTGTGCCGTGCGGTGGTTCTACATTATTGGTATCTGCCCTTGTGGGTGTTTTTCTGCCCTTTAAGCTTATTGCTTTCTCATTCCTGTATCTACCCAACCAAGTCAAACTCTCTCTGTCTCTTACTAATAACTACAAATCTGCCCAATACAATACTAACATATAAGCTTAACTCCCATCACTAAATTTTGTTTCTTGCAGGCTTAGTTTTTCTATTTCTCATCTATGAACTTATCCCTATAACTAAACTCTTTATATTAAACTATTTTATGTTCATGCTACTAAAAGTTTTCAAATTATCTTATAATGCATATATACTATAATATTGTATTAGACTGATTTTTTTTTTGTATTATTTTATTGCTATGACTGTTGTATGAAGATTTTAAATAACTTGGAGCTTTTCTCCTTGGGGCATGTCGAACAATCATTATATTTTTAATACAATACATTGACACTCAGTTCACTGAAAAAGGAAATAAATTTCCTTTTCCAATTCGCTATCCAAAACCTAACCACATTCAGCTCAAATTTGTCTGTACAGAGATAGTGTTATGGGAAGGCTTTTTTTGTAATTTAAGATGCATATTAGGGTTAGGGACATGATTAAGTTTAGCATGCATTACTAAGGTGAGCAGGGGGACAGATCCACCTTCATAATGCATGCTAACCCTAACATGCATCTTAAATTAAAAAAATCTTCCCATAATACTACCACTGCATAGGACAGCTCAGACACTCACTGCACACATACACACACACACACACACACACACACACACACACACACACACACACACACACACACACACACACACACACACACACAAGTCTGTATAGGCAAAGCCCATTTTCAGTACAACCCTTGGAAAAAAGGTTCAGGAAAAATATTTAAGCTACTCAGCACAGAACAAATTATTTACAAAAGTACATCATATAGATTGTTCTTACGACATCTAAATACAATTTTATTTATTTATTTATTGCTTTTGATTACAGGGATAATCAGACTGGATAAACAAGCCCTTTTTCAGGGGAGGTCTGGGTAGAAAAGCTGACCAATTACAGAAGTGAATACACATTATACAGATTATAAAAATATAAAATTACAGAAAATGGCAGCAATGAGTACATAAATGAGAAACGAAACAAACAAGATATATTGACTACTGCTGGTAATAAACGCCTAGAGGCACAGTAGAAGAGTTACAATTGAGCACAGACACATATTGACTACTGCTGGTAATAAACGCCTAGAGGCACAGTAGAAGAGTTACAATTGAGCACAGACACATATTGACTACTGCTGGTAATAAATGCCTAGAGGCACAGTAGAAGAGTTACAATTGAGCACAGATACATATTGACTACTGCTGGTAATAAACGCCTAGAGGCACAGTAGAAGAGTTACAATTGAGCACAGATACATTGACTACTGCTGGTAATAAATGCCTAGAGGCACAGTAGAAGAGTTACAATTGAGCACAGACACATATTGACTACTGCTGGTAATAAACGCCTAGAGGCACAGTAGAAGAGTTACAATTGAGCACAGACACATATTGACTACTGCTGGTAATAAATGCCTAGAAGCACAGTAGAAGAGTTACAATTGAGCACAGACACATATTGACTACTGCTGGTAATAGACGCCTAGAGGCACAGTAGAAGAGTTACAATTGAGCACAGATACATATTGACTACTGCTGGTAATAAATGCCTAGAGGCACAGTAGAAGAGTTACAATTGAGCACAGATACATATTGACTACTGCTGGTAATAAATGCCTAGAAGCACAGTAGAAAAGTTACAATTGAGCACAGATACATATTGACTACTGCTGGTAATAAATGCCTAGAGGCACAGTAGAAGAGTTACAATTGAGCACAGATACATATTGACTACTGCTGGTAATAAATTATGCACAGATACATCTTTGGAGCTGAGTACAGCACTGTTATAACAATATTTACAAAACATGTATAATGTCAATAACAATGTGAAAGCATGGTTAGGATACAGTACTTTTTAGATGTGAAAGGAGAGAGGGAGAGAATAGGGGAAGACAGAAAATACTGGGGAATAGCACGGTGGTGGTGCTGCGGTAGCGTTGTCACCTCACAGTAAGACGCTGTCCAGTTCAATTCTCAGCTAGAGCATCTTCTGCATGGAGACATGCATGAATGGGCGTACCTTCATTGAAGGTTGTGCATCAGAGCTGGTAACTCGACACGTAAAAATCAACTACCAATCATTAGTGGACCGGAGTTCCGCTGTGACGACTCCTAACCGGGAAAAGCCGAAAGACACAAAGCAGTATAAATATAATATTTAGTGAAGGGGAAGAGGTTTGGAGTTAAGGCTAGGAGTGATGTGAGAGTGTGAAGAGAAGAAAGCTGGAATAAGTTCAAATAAGACAGGGGAAAAATAAAGTTTTGGGGGTATTACAGGGTGGGGGGCAGAGAGGAGTGTTAGTTGAAAGATGGGATATAGGGCTCAAAGATTTTAGTAAGAGAAGGGCAGTAACCGGCTTTATGAATGGGGCTGCGAGAGCTAAGATGTTGGAAATAAGTGAGGTAATTCAAGTCAATGCAGCTGTCTGAGTGCATGACAGAAGGTTGACAGCATATTTGGCAACTTTGTTATAACATTGTAGCTTGTTTAACTGATTGGACTGAAGGTTGGTAAAGATAGTGGCAGCATATTGTGCAGATAAAAATAGGAGAATTGGGACAGTGTGATTCCTAGAGGAGTCTGTTAGAAATGTTTTGATTGTATAAATGGAGATTAGCTTTAGATTGGTTTGTTTAATGATATTTTGGCTACAGTAATCAAATTTCACATCATCATCTATGTGCACTCCTAAGTTTAGTGTGCTCTAGAAGTTATATTTTAATGTTGCCCAATGAAAAACAGGACCAGGAAATATTCTGCTTGTCACAGTGTAAACATGGTGAAAAGAAGTCATTTTGATTTTTGAGGATTCAGAAATAATTGAGAATTGTGTAGCCGGGTCTCAGTTGAGCAGAAGTCTTTTTGAGTTATGGTCTGTAACATTTTTTTTAAGGAGCAGATAAGGGTAATCAGATAACTGAGTGATGGTAACACTTCTGCTTGCTGCATAGAGGTTATTTATAAATACACTGAAAAGGATGGGGCTGAGTATTGACCTTTGAGAGGCACCAGCTGATACAGGTAAAAAAAATGAAGACAGACCCTCTCGCCATTTGACTGCTTGAGAACTGTGAGAGAGGTAGCTGGTAAACCAGGTCAGAAAAGAGTCATGAAAGCCAAGACTAGAGAGGCTTTGTATGAAAATGGGATGAGAGATAGTGCTGAAAGTTTTAGAGATGTGAAAGAAGATGGCTGACATGTAGCTGCTTGCATTTCTGTTAATGTTGATAGTGTTAGTGAAATTAAGAAGGGCAGTGATAGAAATATGGTGTAGCAAAAAAACATGCTGGGATAGAGAAAGAAGTGAATGTTGTAAGAGGTAGGAAACTAATTGGGACTGAATACTTTGCTATAGAACTTTGGATATGGGGGATTGAATCCTAACAGAGCAGATGTTACTGAGTTTGGTAGAGTTACCACTTTTGTGAACAGGAAGAATATAGCATTTTATTCTGGGGGGGCACAAAACACCTTGGATGGAGTGATTTATAAAGATTGGTATGGGGCACGCTAAGGCTTCAGTGGCTAACTTAATGTATTCATCAGGCAGATTGTCAGGAGCTAGAGAAGTTGGCTTTAGTTTAAGAAGGTGTCTTTTTATATTGGAGTTTGAGACTGATTGGCAGGAGAGAGAATAGAGGAGACAACGAGGTTCAGAAGGAGGGCGAAGGGCTGTGGAGGTGCTGTTACGGAGTAGGCAACTGACATTGAAGGAAATGTTATTTAAAGACAGTGGCAGTGTTTTCAGGGTACATATTACGTTGTCAAACTTTTAAAAGTTCGAACACCATATGGTCGAACCTATATGTTCGAACTTTTAAAAGTTAGAACGTGTTAGAGATCTCCGTTCATTGTGGAAAGAGAAGATTTCCCTTTACTGCACTGTAGTGCGGTCTCAGAGTTGGTATATTTAAAGAGTGGGGGGGTGGGGGTGCATGGAGGTTTGCCCCCCCCACACACACTTATAGCCATTAGGTAGTTTTTTTTCTGTTTTTTATTTTTATTTTTTGTGTTTTTCGAAATTTTAAAAGTTTGAACATAGGGGTTCGACCATATAGCATTCAAACTTTTAAAGTTTTGATAATGTAATATGAACCCTGTTTTCAGGGTCATTGGGAATGGAATGAGATGGTGATGGTTGGGAGGTATGACCAGGGTTCAGATGTTTATTAATGCATGGCCAGAAAGGTTTGGAGAGTTGTTATAGTTTTGGAATTGTCTGTTAGTATATCTTTTTTATATGCTGTAGTCAGTATTTTGCATGATTTCTGAGGTGTTTATACTTTTGTTGATTTGTCATGGTTTTGTCTAAGGCTCACACTTTCCAGGCTTTATCCTTTTGTTTCATGGCCTGCTTAGTACTTTTTGTTAACCGGAAGGCAGGGTATTGTTTTCTGCATTTTGTTCTAAGTGGGGCAAGTTCTTTCAAGGTATTCTGGAAGGTTTGATTAAATTCAAAAACTGCTTCATAGGAGAACCTTTTGGCTGGACCACTTGTGTTTCTTTAAGTTGTAGATGAGGAATATCTGTACTGAAGTTAGTGAGTTTATGAACATGTTTTAGGAGGAGCTGTTTTTGAATGTTTGTTTCTAACTACATAGATGAGGAGGTGGTCACTTAAAGAGTCATGTAGGGTTCCAGAGATAGAGATTTTGTTGAGAGAACATATAATAATACAATCAATGTTGTTCCTTTTATTAAGGTTTTTTGTTAAAATGAGTGAGGGGTGCACATTAACTGAATAGGTTTATGTCATTTGTGGGGTTGTCAGAGGAGACAGAATGACACTCATTGTTAAGGTGACCCAGTATTTTTTCTTGCCAGATGAGAACCAGCAAAAGAATTCTTCAGCATTATTGATGTCATCTGGAGGGATATAGATACCAGATCTACACAGGGACTTGTTATTGCTGAATCTAAGAAGGGGGAATAAGGGTTTTGGTTTTATCAAATTGTGGTGGTGTTAATGGGTGACTTTGTAGCTGGAATGAGTCTTTATTAATAATTCTCCCCCTGCCTTTTATGTTTATTTATAGTGCTTATTATATTGAAGTTTAGGGTGTTATTTCATCATCTTTGCTTTGGGTTTAGCCAAGTTTCAGTTAGTACAACAGTATCAGGTCATTAAAGAGGGAGCTGTGCATGCTATTCTGGTATTTTCTTGTAAATGCTCCTGATGTTTAGGTAAACAATATGGAGGGCGGAGGATTTAGTTGTGGGTGGTAAGGGGGGGGATTGAAGCTGATGATGGAGTAAGCTGGTGAGTAAGAGGGGAAGCTGTGTTAGGAGGGGGTAAGGGAGGGGAGAAGAATCAGGATGTCTTCACAAAGTTGCAGCTTAGAAGAGGTAAAGTGATAGAGATGTAGCCATTTTATTTGGGTTTACTTTTATTGTTGAGTTGTGTGTAGATGGGTAAAATTGGAGTAGGTCATGCTTTCGGAAGAATATGAGTTATGCTATAGGGAGGGTGCTATAGTGATTGGAAGTACGAATTTGTAAAGAGGCAGAGGGACGGGAAAGTGGGGCAGTAGTAAGTGTGGTGGAGGGTAAATGAAATGTGCTAGGAGAAGGGTTATAAGGGAGAGGATTAGTGGCATGGTTAGCATTGTACTGATCTAAGGGAAAGGAGGTAAAACAAGATGGAGAAGAGAGAGGTCCTAGTATGGAGGTGATCATGGATTTGTGGAGTTGGTGAGTAATAAAGGTACTTTTAGCAAGTGGTGGTTAGTGGAAGGAATAGGAAGCAGAAGTAGTGACCTCTTAAGTTGGTCATTGATGGGAGATGATGACTGAATATGAGATATAGGTTTGTGATTTAGTGTAGAACTGGTGGAGAGTCAAGAGCTGATATTACAAGAGTAAATATATAACAATGGATTGATGGATGCGAGAATAGAGTATAAGGGCTTGCTATAGGATTATTAGAATAGTTTGGACGAGCTATAATGAAGGAGTTGATAGAGAGTGATAAGTATGAAGCTTAGGTGTAATTTTATTTGTCTGAAATGTGATGAGGGTGAATTTTAGGAAGTTAAATGTAGAGCAGGTTGCAGTGGGTGGGATTTGGAGGTAGGTTAGGTGAGGGTAGTAAACCCAAGTGCAGTGAGGGTGAACAGAATGGAGCACAACATGAAGCACCAAGGTAAGGGTTAGTATGTTACTCAAAAAAACAGTTCAGAGTGTCAAGGCAGCTATTATTTGCATGTTAGGCATTTAGCTGATATTTTTCCATAAACCTAATAGGTGAAATTAAGGATGGAATTTTTATTGAATAGTAAACAGATGTAATATGAAGATAAAACTGTCAGGGCATTTAAGACATCAGTTTTTGTGCAAGCATGCCCACCAATGAGGAGCTATGCATGTTGGGATGTGTAAATGTAACACTAGTATTTGTTCTAATTACACAAAGGGAGTGTGGGTTGGAACATGAGGGGTTACAGCTTAGAGCATGTCCACCAGATTATAAAAACTTTTAAAATATCGATAGGAAGAATCATGAAAGCAGTTCTTAGTAAGAAAGCACAAATATGGAGGGCCTTCAATATCTCTTATGTGATACAAATGGATAATTGTTCTGTACTAACAAAATACAAAGATAAAACATGTATTTCTTCTATGGAAGCATTATATATCATACTAAATTCAAGGTATAAAACACTTAATATTTATCGATTTATATTTATTGACATTTGTTTACCAGGAAAGTCTGACTGGGCCCAGAGGCACCCATTTTCAACAGATGCCTGGGAAGAAAAGTTCCACTTTGGACATTACAGTAAAAAAGCAAGAACAAAGATATTCTTAGATGTACATGGTAGGTAGACTACAACTAACAACAATATAAAAGCTGCACATAGAATTAGATGTATATGTACAGAATGTTTACATGAGTCGAAAGATGCAGGCTGTGTACATTAGATATCCTACAGAGATACAGCACAGTAAATAGATCACTATAAGTGCAGTAAAACAACAGAATTACAGGCATTGCAGTAATAAGCAAAAACTGTAACTAGCCAACTAGTGAGTATTTACAAACTTACAGGAGAACAGAAGACTGGCAGGATTAGATGCCAAATCTGGACTAGAGGTGGAGAGAAGAGGAGGGGATAATTTTGGTAGGGAAAAGTTCAACCTGTATTAGAGCAAGAGCAGAGCCATTAATTAGATAAGAATTCTTTTAGTGTGTGTTTGTAGGCATTGTAGTTAGAATTCGATCTGACGGGTAGTAGTAAAACATTTTAAGTTTTAGCCATGTAGTAAGATTAAGAAGATATGTCCAGCAGTTTTATTGGGATTGGAGTTGTTAGCCTTCTGAATGGAGAGGCCTATTAGGGTGGGAGCTATGGAGAATGCTTCTAGTGGCTGGGCAGACTGAGGACTTATGTACAAAGTTGTGCATAGTAAATAGTTGTACATAAGTTGGGTCATTAGGAAATCCAAGGCACTTCAGAGTTTGTAGTGGTATACAGTGATGTATGTAGTAAGAAGAGTTTTTGTAACTTTTGCTATTTTGTTAAAGCTTATTTCAGTTTCAGTTTTATGACAAGTTTGTAAGAAACATGTAGTAGCAAGAACAGCTTTACTGGCTGTATTTAGGAAGTGTTTGTGCCAAAGAAGTATATCTATCTTTGGGTTATCATTCCTAATAATTTTAGCATGTATGATAGTACAAATGTGGTAAGCTAAAATCAGGGAAATTCTGTAAAATCAGAGATACTTAAAAGCTATGCCTTGGATTGATCTACTCA
This sequence comes from Protopterus annectens, assembly GCF_019279795.1. Taxonomy (NCBI): domain Eukaryota; kingdom Metazoa; phylum Chordata; order Ceratodontiformes; family Protopteridae; genus Protopterus; species Protopterus annectens. The sequence goes on along the minus strand of NC_056745.1, from coordinate 1,433,799,989 downwards.
CCTGGTTAACAAGCAATAAATAAATACTTTCACCCCTGTGGGTGTGCCTCTACTAAGTACTGAAGCAGCAAACAAAAGTTGCATATACAGTAGCTGTTACTCCGAGCATTTGTTAATTACATATAGTGTAATTAATACATGACAACTACAGTCATAAATTAGTAGTCATGGCTCACAACAGTTTTATGTCACAGTAGTTGAATAAAAAGAGATGAACACTGGTGGGAGATAGCCACAGAAGAGAAAGCAAGGATATTAGACAAGGTAATGGGAAATCTGAAAAACAAGCCTTACATGTAAGTTATCCAGTGTTTCTAAAACTGCCATATGATGGCGTCACAATACTGTATAATATTAATAAAGAACTGGTAGATGTAGTCTGTGATTTTAAAGTCGGATACTTACATTGCTGGCCTTACTAATCAAACAAAGTTGTACTATGATGAAAATATAAGTCACTGTCATGTCTTATTTAGTTTAAGGAAGCTAATCCCTTTATCAAGAGTGCTTTATACAGAACTGGTAATGCATTTCATCGGCTGAAAAAGTAAAAGTTTTGTTCTTAAAGGTATCTTATTTAAAGTCAATTTTTCATTAATAGACAAAATCTTTATATTAAAAATTATTAATAAATAAATTACATTACAGGCAGGCTTTGCCACCACCTCACACCATTCAGTGAGGAAATTTGCACTTAAAATCTCCACAAAGTTAATATACAAAATCTAAAGTCCTATGACCACAGAGGTAAAAAACGTTTTTTTTTTTTTCAGAAAAATCAAATACTTTTTTTTTGCATCCAAGAAAGGAGTATTGCCTCAGGCACACAGAGATGGCCTATTACATTTGCATGGAACAACTTCCATTCATCAAGGGCATAGAGGGGTGAACCTCATGTAAAAATTAAAAAAAAAAGGTTTCTTTCATGAAGTTTACTTCAATTTATAACTTTAGAATTATTAACTAAAGTGAAAAAAATCTTTTTTTTTAAGTCGCCATTTGTTTCACTTTAATCAAAGGCAAATTCAACATCCATCTCTGTTACTAAATTAAGATATATACAAGCATCACCCTTCTTAAAGCAGTGCTAAAATATAAAGATTACCCCACCAATCACATTGAATATTCTTATGGCAATGCATTTTCAAAAAATCTGTGCCTATTTAAAATTTATTTGAACATTATTTTGTTAGTACAGTACTGTGCCTATTGTTTGAGACATGGATGTCTTGCTTGTATACAGAAAGACTAAATGCTACGTGATGTCAGTTTGTTTCATACATAGACTCTACAATGGTATTACGGTATTCATATATCCTATAGGAGCTGAACTAGGACAGTTGACTAAAAAATAGATCTACACCCCTCTGCCCTCACTCTTCTCTTCTTCCCTATCACCATTTAGGACTTGGAGTGGTAAGGGGTTCTCAACTCATTTCACTGACTGGATTCTCTCCTGATATGCATCCAAGAAGCTGGCAAACTGAGACATCTAGAAGCCTTGTGCAATAGATATGAATGTGGGTTGATGAGTAACAGTTGCATAAAACCAACATAAATAGGTTGGAGGGTGGCCTAATGGTTAAGGTGTTTGCCTTACAAACACAAGGTGCAGAGTTTGAGTCTCACAAGGGATAATTGCTAGGCTTAAAATGGCTCGCAAGGGCAGTTAGCTTAGTACTAATCTATGAACTATGAACCTAATCTATGAAGCTATAAATAATGCTTAGGTGGTGTCCATGTGGTAAGCAGGAGTAGCTTTAACTATATTGTCATGCTTTCCCCACCATGGCTTTAAAAGACCTCTTAGTGATTTATGTAAGTAACACCTTCAAAGAAAGGCCCCTGAGTGCTGGGGGATATTCTCAAGGTGTGATAGTTATTCATTATTTTTGCAAACAGTCCTTTAGGCTCATATTAGTTTTTATTCTTGCTTTTATTGAATAATTGTTTGTTTGTGTCTTTCGGCTTTTCCCGGTTAGGGGTCGCCACAGCAGAACTCCGGTCCACTAATGATTGGTAGTTGATTTTTATGTGCCGAGTTACCAGCCCTGATGCACAACCTTCAACGAAGGTATGCCCATTCACGCATATCTCCATGCAGAAGACGCTGTAGCTGAGAATCAAACCGGACAGCGTCTTACTGTGAGGCGACAACGCTACCGCAGCACCACTTGTAACGGTCCTTATTCACATGGAGAAGAACAAGGTGTGATCGGAGGACTAAAAGTGAAGGTCCAGTAAGCTGTCATTGATAGTCACTGTGTAACATGTCCAGCAATGGGACAGTGAAGGTGGAGTGTCAGAAATTGCAATCAAAAGGTAGGAGGGAGTGGTGAAGCAAAAAGTGCTACCGAACTGCAGATCTTCTCAGTACAATGAGGGACAGTGTTTATTCTTTGGTGTTGATATGATGCTTAAGTTATCATTATATAATATTCAAATTTATATTCACATTTATTAAGGTGCTCATTGCCTAAACAGTTTGCAATAAATTACAATAAATAATATGTTAACACAATAATCATAAAAAGTATACAAATGAATTAAATGAGCAGAATGTTTATTCTCTATTGAATAATGTAAAACCTAAAGTAAAATCTGAACATCTATGGACATTTCTAAAGTTCATAATATTATACAAAATGACCATGCAAAGATATTACAAAAGCAGCACAGTAACAATTTATCTTCAGTGAGAAATAAAAGTTAAAAGGGTAGGGGCAAGAGTGTGTTAAAAACTTAAAGCCACTGTAGTCTCTCCAAATAAGATGAACTTCAATCAGAAAGTTTGTTACACTCAGAAATAAGTTGATACGACTGTTTCCACCAACCTAAGGCATCAACTATATTGTTGTCATACAAAATCAAACAAATAATTGCAACTGTTACAACAGTTATCTTGAAGACATCAAATAACATGAAAAACAGCAATTTGTCACCCTTCAGCCAAAAATAATCTGTCATATCTTGATAGAATAAAATATAGAGTTACTAACTAATAAACATCCCATGAAGCACTACATAGATAAAAGATTACAATCTATAAAACAATGTCTTTAACAACATGTTCCAACAGTAATACAAAGGAGATGACAAATTTGCCTTGACAAAGACATTGAATCAATCTCATTGATATAGGTTACTGTTCACTAGGAGAAAGATATCCTAATCCCAGGTCCCCAAAGTACGCAGTATTCTCTACTGCAGAACGAATACAAAATCAGTTGTGGTTAACAGAAAACTTCCCTGTTCCAAATATTTCTTGACAGCACTTCAGCATAAAACAGAAAAAAATTGCCATAGCTTTTAAATAAATGCCATCAAGGAAGATACTCTATTCAAACAACAAGCAGCGAATCAGAATTGAGTCCTTAGAGAATCCCTTAAAGCAACAGAGAATAGGCCCACGTAAACTCTAGAAGAAAAACAGAATGTATCGACCCTCCATGGTTTCAACCAACCCTCACCATAAAGTGGAGGTTCACTGTGTTGGTGGTCATAATAAGCCACAAAATAAGTTGTTGAGTTATTTTAAAGTCTTTGCTGTAATTTCTCTCTCTCTATTTTTCTTTCTTTCTTTCTTATTTATGATATCCTTCCCTCCTAAAGGAATAGCTTAGACACACAAAGAAAAGTTACACTCACATTGGTCCTTCATCTCTTTATGCACTGGTTTGTTTGGGAGTTACTGCTATGTTGGCAAGGTCTAATCTTCTGTTAGTCCAAGTGGGCTTTAAAGATTATAGAGAAGGTCATTATGTGGTAATACTATTTGTCCAAGTTAATATATTTGGTATACACTGTCTTCTGGGAAGTAAGTTTTGAAATTTAAGTAAAGCTGTATTGACCATTACTACTTTTGCTGGGAGATTCTACCATGGGTGAAACAGATGCTCTAGGCTCTGATAGGCTTCTCTTGAACTGATATGTAAGCTGCTAGGAAGATGTTATTTCAGTTCAATTGGTTATGCACTGTATTGCATTTTGTTTTCGCTGTATTAATCATCATGCACGGCTTGCTGCTTCTCCCTGTATAAGTGTTTCTTTAACTCAGACACAACTGAGGTGAAGACAGAAGAGCTTTTTTTTTAGGAGATGCCATGGGGCACAAGAACTTCAAGACATGGATAAAGATGCTGATTCTGTAGGTCAACAAGGCGATTGGAGGAAAGATCTTTGGACCTTCCTTCAGTTGAGCATTGTTTAATGTGTTGCTTGCCCACAGCTAGGGATGTAAACAATTTCCATCCTGTATGCCTGCAGAAACTGGAATACTCACTTGACAGAATGTATAGCCTGTGTTCTAGTACTCTGGAATACCCACTTGACAGAATGGATAGCCTATGTTCTATTACTGCACACTGTCAACCATCAGTCAGTATTCCCACTGGTTTCCCAAGATTAAAGAGATCTACAGAAAATCCTGGATTTAGAATACACAAGTTTTAGATCCCAGCAGTTAAATTTTGAATAGGAATCCAGGGCATTTAATATGTGGAATCCAGGAAGAGTCATGCCTCTAATGTTCAGACACTAAAAACGTTAAGACAGCCAGAGAGCTTTCCTAAATATGGTGCAACATTGGACATTTCTTACTCCTATTACTTGGCTTTATATAAGAAAGACATCTTTCCTTCTGCCAAGAAACTAAAGGCATTTCTTTTCCATTAAATGTCGTAATACTTTTCCAGTGGAGGTATCTTTCTTGCATTTTCCCTTACTGGGGCAAAGATGGTGGAGGCATTAATGCCAAAGAAAAAACAGAATATATTTATACTAAGAGCCCAAAGTATTGGTCTCTAAGCTTCCAAACCTCTTTAAATACTGGTTAATAAGAGGAGAGTTTTTTTTTCTTTTCTGGCATAAAAAATGATTACTGTGATTTTCAGTGTAGGAAAGCCAAAACATTGATTGTTCCTTGTCATTAAATTTAACTGTGGAATTCAGACTGTATAACATTCACTTCTGTTCGACAAAGAAGCTGACTGCATCACCACTGTATTGATGCATTTAGATCTATGTGGGTTTTTCCTTATCAGGCAAGCAAATGGCTGCATTAAAAAGGTTATATATCCAGTTCAGGATAGCAAGGTTTGGCCTGAGTCAAAGGACACTCCCTACAGGGATACAGAGGCTTTTGACTGAGTAGAATGACAATTTCTTTTTAATTTGCTGAGGAGAATTATCCTTCAAGAACAGTTTGTAGATTTTTGTCTCGTTATGGATCATTATTGGTGAAATTTATTGATATTATGTTAGATCCCATGTCTCTACAGAGATGAAATCTCTGCAAACATGTGCAAGGTGGATGCAAGGCTCTGCCAAGGTTGTATTTCTCCTCTTCAATGTTTGGAAAGCATCAGTCTGGAGATGTGAGGGCTGCATCTTTGTTGTTTTCTTTAAGCTTCATGTGAATGTGACCTCCAGGATTCACTGGAATGATTATCTGTTCATTGTGATGGAGATGAAAAATCCTCACATCAGTATCAAAGGTCATAGCTCTCTCTCAAAAAAGAGTGGATTGCTCTCTATAGTTGAGGGGGGGGTGGATACCTAATGTGGAGGAGGTTAAGTATCTTCAGATCATGTTTACAACTGAAGATAGAGGGGTTTGTGAGCATGACCAAAGGAGGGTTGCAATGGTAACAATACTGTAGGTGTTGTTCTGGACTGTGATGGCAAAGTAAAAACTGAGTAACAGAACAAAGCTGTCAATAAACTGATCATTCTCTATTACCAATCTCAACCATGGTCAAAACTTTTGAGGATGTCTACAAGATTGAGACCATGAATACAAGTGGCAGAAATGAGGCTCCTTTACAGATTAGATGCATTTATTTTTTGTCACAACATGAAGAGTTTTGTAATCCAGCAGGATGTCTGAGTAAATATGCTGCTCTTTTGTGCTGCAATGAGTGAGTTGAGGTGGCTTGTACACCTTGTGAAGATTCCTCCTAGGTGTTTTCCAAATAAGGGCTAACAGGAACAACCCACTTTGAAGGGATTGCTAGGTAAACCCAGGACATATTGGAGAGGTAATCTTCCTTAGATTGACAAAGAACGTGTGGGGATCCCACAGGATGAGCTGGAGACTAGTGCTTGGACTAGCAAAGTCAGATTTATCACATTCAGCTTGCTACCACTTTAACCCTCACCAGGACAACCAGTTTAGAAAATGAATAATCCAGCTGGGATAGTGTTGCCTTCAAGCATAACAGAATCGCAAAATGATTTGGAAAGACTTAGCTAAGACTTAATCTACAACAGAAAACAAGGAATATGGCATTCACCTTTGAATGCTTCATAGTATATTATCCTACCTAATGTAAAGACAATGGTTAGATTTAGGATTTACAGACCAAGTAAATAGTATAGAAGGATAGCACACTAGGAAACATACAAGAAAATTCCTGAACATGATTCAGAAAAAGAACACTGGTGCTGAAGCTGTCTACTAAGTTGTGAGATGTGCAGGACACATGCAATTCATCATTTCTAGATAAATTACACTCATTGCACAAAGTTATGCTGTATACCAATGCTTTCACCAAATGCATCACTGTAGCACAGGGCAGCCATCCCAACTACCAACAGGTTATACTGCCTTCAGCCAGGACACATAATTGTGTATCACGGCTTCTAGCATCACTATACAGCTAAGCAAAATGAAAGTCAACTGCAAAAAACACAAAGCCCACAAAAACCCCATTACATACATAATTCTACAGATAATGCCCTGGACAGCTGGGCATTCACATATATATATATATATATATGTATGCACACACACACACACACACACACACATATACTACACACACACACACACACACACACACACACACACACACACACACACACACACACACACACAAAACTGCATGCATATTAATCCACACTTACATGACAGAAATAGACAATGATATACAATAGCATTGCCGTAACACATTGTTACTGTTGCTGGACCACCACAGCTGTGTAGTTACAACCAAATAAGTGCTGAAACTTTACACAGGAAAACCCAATAGGGTTTTAAAATGCAGCAGAACAGCAAGATTATTCATGGAGAGGAAATCCATAATAAAAGACAGGACAGGATAATTAGCTGCATGCAAGTTCACATTTACATGAACTGAGTGAGTCATTCCCCCATCCCCAAGGATCACAAGTAGCAAGCAACTTGCACTGCAGATGTGTAGAGCACATTACTGCAAGGCACACACACACACACACACACACACACACACACACACACACACACACACACACACACACACACACACACACACACACACACACACACACACACACACACACACACACACACACACACACACACACACACTCCATATGAGTGTGCTTGTGGGTATTATGTGTGGGTGTGGGTGGATGTGCGTGTGGGTCTCTGTGTATATTACACTGATTCTGAAAACATCTCCACAATACTCACTGCATCATTCATTGTCTGGGAACACAGGTTCCCATACCGTAAACCTAGATCGTCTGTATAATACAGTGACCATGGTACATTAATGTGTGCCTGTCTTAAATATATTTACTCTGTCAGCATTCAGTGTTCTGTAATACTGTATTTTATCCAGAATATGCTCAGTACACAGTGCATTTTACATAGGGCTGCATAACTTGTGTCTTGTCAGGCATGTAATTCTGTTCATGAACTAAATGCATAGCAATAACTGGGAAGAGACCAAACTCACCTTGCATCTGGCATCTAACAAAGGAATATGCGACACAACCTGTTCTGACATAACCATGAGCACACAGGAAAGTATAGCTGCACCTGGGTTAACACAGAACAATGTCAATTCAATATATAATCAAGAAGAAGGAGATATACTGACATACCATGACTATTTTGCACTGCGCTATGCATTTCATGTATGCTTTTAACATATTCTTATATGTCCTCAGAAAAAAGGAATGAAATTGTGACTATAATGTCCTAAATCCTAAACTTGCATTTTTACTTGTAATACTTTAGGCTAAAGCCAGCTAGATGCATTGTCTGCTAGATTTCAGTTCATTACAATTACATAGAGTGCACTGTACTTTGCAAATGGAGACATACACTTTGAATAAACTTTCCTGTAGATGTCATTGCACTACATTTTTTTTTGGCAAAATGCATCCCTACAAAACTGCAGCATAGAAGCCTCTCAGAGTGACCTTTTCAAGCTTTCATTTCAAAGAAGAAAATTTAAGCATGTTCGCAGCTGGCTACACCTCACAGGCTTCAAGACGTATTAAATCCTTAAGCTGTATGAATTGCCAGTTGTCTTGCTTCCAGCAGAGCTACATGTCATTTAGAGACCTTTCAAATGAGAGGAAATAGAATGGCCTTAACAGGGCAGTGTCTATTGATCCTGTACTCAGCCTTCATTCATACATTTGCAACATGTATGTTAATGTGATTTCAACTCATAAAAATGCATCAGACCCAAACATGAATTGCTTTACTTTCCCATTCTTGCCTATAGACACTTTTTTTGAAAATACAGCACTGAACAACTTTAGTAGAAATATTTAAATACATGTAACTTCCCACAAATACCTTCATAACCAAGGCTCTCAAAAGAAGTCTGTCATCCTGAAATGCAAGAAATTGATTTTAAATTTGATTCAAAAAGATACTTTTTTCGCTATACTTTTTATGTATTATTCCATAAGCAGACAGACATGCTAGACACAAGTAATGGTTTTCATATACACCCTAAGCTTTGACAATGGTACAATAACTGTAGGTTTGAAATATATAGATCCTCTAGTCTATATGAATTTGTACAGAAACATTTGAAACCCAATGAAAACAATGTTGGATTCATATAAATCCTGTTGGACTATTGTGATGTACAAGACAGTGTAGCAGGAAAATGCAATGCACACATCCTGTGCTACACCATGTTATCTGCAGTCATTACCTGTATGTGATAAAGGACTAAGGAGGGTGATATTATGATTCGTCATGCATGTCAACACCTGAAATCTCATACAACTTTGAGGTCATTCTGGACTGGACAGCACTTCAGTGCTTTGCTTTGTTGCAAGTGTTTTTCATCTTATTTTCTTTTTTCTCCAAGATTGTCTGGTCCTAGAGGTACTATCTTTAGATATTGAGATTTGGGGGGAACATCAGAGCTGTAGAGGCATAGTTCCCACATAACAGCTTTGTTCCCCATGATAAAACATGTTTTAGTACTTCTTTGCACTATTTCAGACATCAACATTGTAGTTTTATATTTTTCATTCATGATTTTACTTTATTTATTTTATTTTATTTAATCTTCATTGACTGTGTTAGTCCCACTAGGCCAGCACTTTTCAGGAGAGATCCAATGTGGCACTCATACTGACTAGGGGAAACTTGACCAATACCGTGAGGAACTTCCCCTGCTCCTTTCAACCTGTGAGATCTTCACATCCACCTGAGCTACCATCAACTCAGGCAGATGGGATCTCAGTTGAGCATCCAAAGGATGGCACAGTCAGGAATGCAGACCCCCTACTGTACCCTCATGATTCTAATGCTGACTTTGCATCATTAGTAATGGGAATTGAATCAATCGCTCATTGAAATTCACTGTTTCATACACATCGGTCCAACAGATCTGAAAAGACATAAGTCTACTGAAGCCCATCAGAATGAGATGTTACGTCATCATTTCAATGTGAGATACTGCATGAAGTTGCTTTAGGAGGTTCATCAAGCTGTGTGTGTGTGGGGGGGGGGGTCTAAATTCTCCCATTTGCCTAGTCTGGCATCATTACAGCTATGCAGATTGCCTTTATATGCAAACTGCTGTACTGCAGTGTTGTCTGAGGCATCTTCACATCAACACATCTTCACTGCAGTAAAAGTATTTAGTACATTTCTTTGTCTATGGCATTTTTGCCACAGCATATCTTTTCTAGAGTAGATTATTCATTATCTTTCATAGTTTTTTTCATATTTCATTAGTGTTTCTATGGTACTGCTTACAGAATAAGTAATCACAGAGTAATAAAAAAAACAAACTACTGAAAGTACCACTGCAGAATTTTTTTTTCTAATTTTTATAAAATTCGTATTTCATTTCTTTGCCGGCAGTGCTATCCTTTTAAATATAAACTGCCTGACATATTTTAGTAAGCTATGTCATTATGATTACAATTTATCATCATAATCTAACATAAGAGATTAAGGCACTGATAGCTCTGTATAAATGACTGATTAGATGGTAATAGATAAATTATGGATGTGGCACTGAAAACCCTATGTCAGCCAGCTATAACATGGTGCTAAAACAAAATAAAATAAAATATGCTGTCACATTCTGTCTGACTAATGGACGAGACATGCTTTGCACAATGTAGGCACAAATCATGACACAATGCAGCTAAAGAATTATATGAAAAGTACTAACCTCGCTCCAACATTCTTTAACAGGGTTATTAGTCACACAGAGAGCAACAAAGGACTTTGGAACTTGGTACAAGGTAAAAATGGCAAAGCCTGTAAAGGGAAATTGGGGGATGGGCAGGAGGCATCAATGTATCAATACATGGAGTGTCACCAGCTTAGGTAAAACAGCTCCGGTACCATGGATCCAAGAGGCATGACTAGATACCTGGCAGTGGTACTACATAAATAAGATATTTAGAAACAGATGATAATAACATCAGACTAACAACCTCAGAACAAACTGTCAGTCTTAAAGAGTAAGGAAGTGCGCCAACTGTGTAAACAAAGGATCAGGACAATTGTAGTAAATAGCAACAAAACTGAACAGAACACAGAAACATACTTCTCAACTGTCAAGATTTTTGCAGAATGCCCGGATTTTTGCCTCATATTTTTAGTCTGTTCCTCAAGCCGTGGTGGTGCAGCGGTAGCGCTGTTGCCTCACAGCAAGCGGTTCTCCCATTTGATTCTCAGCTGGAGTGCCTTCTCTGTGGAGTCTGCATGTCCTCCCAGCGGTCGAGTGGCATTCGAAAGACATGCGTGAATGGGCGTGCCTTTGTTTAAGGTTGGGCATCGGGCTGGCACCTCGGCACCGTAAAAATCTGCTGCCAATCATTAGCGGACCGGGAAAAGTTGAAAGAAGAAGATTTTTAGTCTGTTCCTCATAAAATGTGGGGTTTTCTGGCAAATCACTGAGGACTGACATTACTAAATAATGGCATACATTAGAGTTTCAGACTTCATATCCTTCAGAAAATGCATACTATCACAAATTCTGTAATTGTAGCAACTTTCTAAGTTTATAAGAACAATATTTAAACTCTGTCCCTATTTTGGTCCGTTGCCCCCCATTTTTTTAAGCTCTTTCCATATTTCTTGCACTAAGAGGTTGAACGCTATGCACAGAAGAGTCACACAATGGATCGTAAAACTTCATCTCAAACTATAAAGCTGTTCTGTGAAATCTCTCCCAACTTTGCAAGAGACAAATGGTGGGCAAGATCATGTTTAGATGTCTTTCTTAAACTGAAAGAAAAAAAAAAAACAAGTAAAGTACTACTGATTTTTCCCTGTTGTAAGTTGTATTCATACCCAATGACAGAATTTTTTTCTTTATTTAAACATTTGCTCATGCATGACTCCGTAATTATCCAACAACTATTAACAGTTCTCTGTCACTCTTCTTGTGTCATTAGGTCCCATGTGACTCTGTATTTTAAGCCCCTAGTGATTTCAGCAATATAGCAAGATGTAGAGGTGATCCTTGCTATCTGGCGGACCCCAAAGAGGTAGAACATTTCTTGTTAACCTACTTGATATCATGTGCATTTTAACAAGCGTATAATGACATTGATTGAAGAATGACTGCCTGTTTTTGTGTACAACTAAATGACATTTGAATCAGTGTACAGGGGTAGCATCAATGTTGCAACTTCAACCCTGCCTGTGAGACACTGAGTCACCAACTTCCAGCAGGCATAACTCAAACAGCTATTCTCAAGACCCACAGGAAAGGCAGGAGCCATTTCCTAGTTTTGCCAAATTGGAATGGAGATAGAGTTATACGTCCTGAAATGGTTTAGCCACCTAATTACGTGTGCCCATGGACAGCATGGCTTACAAAAAATGTAGTAATAAGAACATCCATGCCAAAGGAAGCACCCTAATAAGACACTTGCAAACAAACAAAGCAAAGACAAAAGAACAAAGCAGACGCTCACCCATTAACTAAATTCTTACAATGAAGTGAATCCAGCAGTGCTTCATTGATGGCTAAAGATCTGCTGCACAATCTCTGTGTATTTGAGGGTTACTTGTCAAGTCACAATAACACCGCTGGACAGCATGTGTTAAATGAAATGTCACACACATAAGGTATAATGAGTATGCATTCTGAAATTATGTCACAAAACTGACTTAAAAACTTAAATGCTGCTGATAATGTTGAAACTGAACAGTTGTTACACCAGCATTTCATTAGATGCCTTTTACATCATTGCATCATGAACAGCAGAGAAATGTGATTTCCTTCGAATATTATTTTGCATAATGAATTGTATGATCATCCCATGTAGAAATGACAAACATGAATGTTTTATTTACATATTCATTAACCAAGTAAGGCCATGTACTTATGTTTTGGGCACAGTGATAATCAAAATGTCTCTTGACCATTGCACAACATTTTGTCAAATGCTGCTTTGGTTGACAAAGTGTATTGCAAAGTAATTTGTGTGTGTCAAATTGAGCAAACATGGTTTTTCCTGACACTGTGTTTTGTCAGCTAAGGATATTGGGGGAGGGTGTTAGGGATGTGAGTATATTAGTGTGTGTGTGTGTGTGTGTGTGTGTGTGTGTGTGTGTGTGTGTGTGTGTGTGTGTGTGTGTGTGTGTGTGTGCGTATGTGTGCGTGTGTGTGTCTGTGTCTGTGTCTGTGTGTGTGTGTGAATGTATGTAAGTAAGAGAGAAAGGGTTGTTAAGTGGAAATGTTTAGTGCATGTGCAAGTGGGTCTAGGTTAGGGTTAGAGGAAGGGCTAGGTAAGGGAGTAGCTTTAGTGTATGTGTGAGTGTGTCTGGGTTAGGGTTAGAGGAAGGGCTAGGTAAGGGAGTAGCTTTAGTGTATGTGTGAGTGTGTCTGGCTTAGGGTTAGAGGAAGGGCAAGGTAAGTGAGTAGCTTTAGTGTATGTGTGAGTGTGTCTGGGTTAGGGTTAGAGGAAGGGCTAACTAAGGGAGTAGCTTTAGTGTATGTGTGAGTGTGTCTGGCTTAGGGTTAGAGGAAGGGCTAGGTAAGGGAGTAGCTTTAGTGTATGTGTGAGTGTGTCTGGGTTAGGGTTAGAGGAAGGGCTAGGTAAGGGAGTAGCTTTAGTGTATGTGTGAGTGTGTCTGGGTTAGGGTTAGAGGAAGGGCTAGGTAAGGGAGTAGCTTTAGTGTATGTGTGAGTGTGTCTGGGTTAGGGTTAGAGGAAGGGCTAGGTAAGGGAGTAGCTTTAGTGTATGTGTGAGTGTGTCTGGGTTAGGGTTAGAGGAAGGGCTAGGTAAGGGAGTAGCTTTAGTGTATGTGTGAGTGTGTCTGGGTTAGGGTTAGAGGAAGGGCTAACTAAGCGAGTAGCTTTAGTGTATGTGTGAGTGTGTCTGGGTTAGGGTTAGAGGAAGGGCTAGGTAAGGGAGTAGCTTTAGTGTATATGTGAGTGTGTCTGGGTTAGGGTTAGAGGAAGGGCTAGGTAAGGGAGTAGCTTTAGTGTATGTGTGAGTGTGTCTGGGTTAGGGTTAGAGGAAGGGATAGGTAAGGGAGTAGCTTTAGTGTATATGTGAGTGTGTCTGGGTTAGGGTTAGAGGAAGGGCTAGGTAAGGGAGTAGCTTTAGTGTATGTGTGAGTGTGTCTGGCTTAGGGTTAGAGGAAGGGCTAGGTAAGGGAGTAGCTTTAGTGTATATGTGAGTGTGTCTGGGTTAGGGTTAGAGGAAGGGCTAGGTAAGGGAGTAGCTTTAGTGTATATGTGAGTGTGTCTGGGTTAGGGTTAGAGGAAGGGCTAGGTAAGGAGTAGCTTTAGTGTATGTGTGAGTGTGTCTGGGTTAGGGTTAGAGGAAGGGCTAGGTAAGGGAGTAGCTTTAGTGTATGTGTGAGTGTGTCTGGGTTAGGGTTAGAGGAAGGGATAGGTAAGGGAGTAGCTTTAGTGTATGTGTGAGTGTGTCTGGGTTAGGGTTAGAGGAAGGGCTAGGTAAGGGAGTAGCTTTAGTGTATGTGTGAGTGTGTCTGGGTTAGGGTTAGAGGAAGGGCTAGGTAAGGGAGTAGCTTTAGTGTATGTGTGAGTGTGTCTGGGTTAGGGTTAGAGGAAGGGCTAGGTAAGGGAGTAGCTTTAGTGTATGTGTGAGTGTGTCTGGGTTAGGGTTAGAGGAAGGGCTAGGTAAGGGAGTAGCTTTAGTGTATGTGTGAGTGTGTCTGGGTTAGGGTTAGAGGAAGGGCTAGGTAAGGGAGTAGCTTTAGTGTATGTGTGAGTGTGTCTGGGTTAGGGTTAGAGGAAGGGCTAGGTAAGGGAGTAGCTTTAGTGTATGTGTGAGTGTGTCTGGGTTAGGGTTAGAGGAAGGGCTAGGTAAGGGAGTAGCTTTAGTGTATGTGTGAGTGTGTCTGGGTTAGGGTTAGAGGAAGGGCTAACTAAGGGAGTAGCTTTAGTGTATGTGTGAGTGTGTCTGGGTTAGGGTTAGAGGAAGGGCTAGGTAAGGGAGTAGCTTTAGTGTATGTGTGAGTGTGTCTGGGTTAGGGTTAGAGGAAGGGCTAGGTAAGGGAGTAGCTTTAGTGTATGTGCAAGTGTTGACAAGTTTAGAGTTAGGGAAGAGATTCTGTGCTTGTGAGACTGTCTGTATATTAAGGTTAGAGTAGGGGGTAGGTAAGGGGTCATTGTGTGTGTGTGTGTGTGTGTGTGTGTGTGTGTGTGTGTGTGTGTGTGTGTGTGTGTGTGTGTGTGTGTGTATTTATGGCTAGTAAGCATCTAAGATATCTTATGTAGTGGTAGTGTAACAGAAAGGGTTTTTCTAAGTTAAGGTATACAGTTAGAGGCAGGGTTAGGATTAGAGTTAGAGTTAGTGTGCATTGGCAGCAGGGGTCTGAATTGTGTGTTAGAGTTATGTTTTGTGGGTCACAAAAGGAATTTTTTTTTTTTTGTGATCTTTTATTTTTCCTGCATTTGTTTTGTTGGTGAATGAATGTTCGACATGTGGTTGATCTTTTGTGTGCCTGTCTTTTAACATGTCAAACATGCATTATGTAATCCTCTTGACGTACAGCCTCAGATGATACTTTGATAAATGTCATGTCCTTCTTTTGCTGGGACTATATCAGTGATTATCTAGCCACTTACAAGTGGCATCGCAATACCATTATTAACCTGAACGATAATGGTACCATCTAGCCACTTACACGTGGCATCTTGATACCATTATTAACCTTAATGATAATGGTACCATCTAGCCACTTACATATGGCATCTTGATACCATTATTAACCTGAACGATAATGGTACCATCTAGCCACTTACACGTGGCATCTTGATACCATTATTAACCTGAATGATAATGGTACCATCTAGCCACTTGCATGTGGCATCTTGATACCATTATTAACCTGAATGATAATGGTACCATACAAGTTAATGCCCACCTCAGTGCCACCTGAAACCTCTATAATCATGTACCCATTACATACTCCAAGTCCTAAACCAGCTAAAATAGGCACCCATCTTACTTACCCTTACTCCTGAAGCCCAATACACCATTTTTAGAATGTTTTCATCGATTAACATAAGTATGCTTTCCCCACCATTGCTCTGTGCACCTCACAAAACAGCTTAACATTGCAAAAAAATGATATCAGCATCTGCAGATTCATAACCCCACACTGTGGTTTTACTCATTATTATACTATGCTTCAGTCTACCAATATTCTTCCCATCAAACAAAGAGACCCACTTTTTTTCTGGCCATCATTATTTATGATCTCCTCTACCTTAACTTCTGTCAACTTTCAACAATGGAGCTCTACAATTATTATCTGTACCATATCCATTTATATCAGAAATTTCCTGCGGTCAAGCACTCTGTTGTCTACTTTTCCACCTTTTTTGGAATGAGCATCATCTAAATTGGCTCCGGATAACTGGAACTCAATCCACTGTGACCACTGATCCAGTGACTCATATACTCCCTTCTCCTCCACTAAATGAAGCTCCCACATCTTCTTCTTTTGGCTTTTCCTAGTTAGGGGTCACCACAGTGGATCACCTGTCCGCTCATGATTGGCAGTGGAGTTTTTACACTGGCGAGTTGCCAGCCTGGCGCCCAACCTTCCACAGAAGGCACACACATGCACTCATGCCTAGGGCTAATTTAGAGTGTCCAATCCACCTACAGCATGTCTTTGGGATGTAGGGGGAAACCCGAGCACCTGGAGGAAACCCATGCAACCACAGGGAGGACATGCAGACTCCACACAGAAGGCAACCCAGCCGAGAATCGAACCGGAGAACTTCTTGCTGTGAGGCAGCAACGCTAACCGCTGCACCACTGCGGCCACCCTAAATGAAGCTCCCATATATAAATGCTAAATTAGGCTTCCTCCTCTAGCTATGGTTCTACAAGGCTTCACATTTTTTTATTTATCTCTTGCCTTACCTCCTCACAGCACACTTCACTACTACCTCTTCTGCTACTGATTCTTCCTCTTCCTCCAATCTCTTAACAGTGAAATATCACAACTAAATCTCTTGAATATCACAACTAGCAAACTGTACAGATTTTAGAATGTTGCACATAAAACATAATGCACTACCCAACATGCCTCACTGCTTGCCTTACTATTGGTTGTTTTATTTGTTACAGCTCTTATTCCTTGTATAAAATTATTTCTTATAATTTGTGCTTACATTATATATTTGAAGTGAAACGTAATCTAACTTTTATATATGTTACCTTATTTCATGCTTGTGCCGCTGGCCCATGTCATGGCTGAAAAGGTTCTTTGGAGCAGTTCACCTACTCAGTCATGATACGTAAAAATAAAAATTAAAATCAATTTTTCATACTAGCCATTGAGTTACTTTATGAAATTAACTTAATTCCTGAAATCTTGTTTATAACACCGCTAGTCTTTTCACCTCCTGGGTCACCCCAGGTTTAGCACCACTGGCCCTCATGGATAGGAGAAATTTGTAATCACACCAACATATACTTGTTAAACCCATCTTTGGATATTCATATTGCAAAATTTAAGGGATAATAATTAGCATGGGAATGTAAGGCTAGCAGAGCCGGATCATAGTCTAATGGGGCCCTAGACAGTGGAATGTAAGATTAAGCTTCTTAAGATCCTCACAGATCAACAGCCTAGTAAGTAGCCAAGAACCTATAAACCTAGTGCTTGTCTAAATTTATTAAAGGCAGACATACTTCTAATACCTCAAATCATTTCTGTTAAAACTTTGATAACCAGCTTTGAATACTGCTACTATAAATAATATCGTTTGTAATGAGATAATGAGTGGCTATTAGAATTATAAAGTAATCTTCTCAGAATAAGATAAAGCAGTGGGAGCTGGTGTTATTAACTACTGACTTGATCATTACAAATTCTTAAATTCCCCCTTTCACATCAGCCATCAAATCTGTTAAACCATACCCCATATTTAGATAACAGGTAAAAACATGATGCACTTTTGTATACTTAGATGATTTATTGTGAAGGAAATGTTTCCATACATCACTTTGTTTTGTGTACAGAGCTCTTACTGTTGTTGAATTTACTAACAGATCGCCAAGCTGTTCACCAAGACACTGGACCCTGCTGACCTGCAAAGGTTCCTAATTCCTGCATTTTAGTCACTTCCCAAACCTCATTACTGTAGGTAAAGATAGGGATATGGAATGACTAATAAACCAAGAGTTACATCCTATGTCTCAGTTGCCATAGCAACATCACAGTGTGGTACAATGCTAATAGTATTACTGCTGTAACCCCCCCCCCATATTCATTGGTCAGTCTCCTGATCCCCTCTACCTTCACTTCTGAACAAGATACCAAGATATAGTACTCATGGCATACAATACCTCATAATATGAATATGTAATGTGTCATATCATTTAGAACACTGCTGTAAATTTTCTTCTCATATATTGCTAAACAAAGTAACCAAAAACAAGGAGTATTATACAGCATTAACAAATACACCTAACATCCAAAGCTAGAAAGTTCACTGTCTGAGTCATTTTGCTACCAAAGCTACTACAAGACTTTATTGTTTTATACAGTCTTTTCAAAAATAACAATAGAAAGATGGAAGTACCCTGCGATAAAAAAAAAAAAACAAACATTACGTTGTTGTACACTTACAATACATCAGACATTCTCACTCAATACATTAAGTTATTCCAACACACATCTGCATGCAGAAAACTAATCATAATGGATGGTTTAATTATAAACTAGACAGCCCCTAAGATAAGTCAACTAGATAGTAAAGTAACACGACACAACATGTCCCAATTAGAACTCTTACCAACTAGAGATTGTTCTTCAACACAGTCCTATCCATATTAGATGGTATAATATCCAACTTTCCAAACAAAATTGCAAACTACAGTACTTCCTAATACTTTAAGTAACCTCTTCCTAGTCATTCAAACCTGATAAAAGATGGCCAATCCCAAGAAGTGCTATCTCCATCTCTGACTCTGCCCAACAAATTAGTGACTCAGACTTTAACATTAACAACATTAACTGATCTTATGTTCTTTTTATTGATACCAGACCCATGACTATCCTCAGCTCATTTTACAACATAATGCAACCCATCCAAAATAGACTATTACCATTAAAAACACTGTGGTTAAAGGCGGACATCTTGTCAATGTGGATTGTAAGAGAGATTGGAATTAACAACACTGGAAGGAGTGTCATAACACTTTAAAGAAAACCGCCTTACAGGAAGCTTCAAAACAGGCAAAAATCTCTACTAACAGCACAATGTCACATGCATATATAAAAGCAAGTGTCTAGTATGGTCACTTGTAAGGTCTTCTGGCAACCAGTAAAAACACACACTAGCAGTCAAAGTAATCAAACCAAACACTCTACACTCCTCAGAACAATCAACTTAATCCAACCACTTCCCTTAATTGTCATGACTCATCATTCCATGTGTTACAAATACCTACATTCTGCTTCTGGCAGATTACTCCAAAACTGGTCCAGAAATATCCAGCACCATGGACAGAGGGCTAAATCCCTTACTATAGCCCAGATGACTCATATTCAAATAGCTGACTCCAGCTGAACTGTCCTGTAGAGAGGGAGGCTACGTGGGTTCACTGCGATAACAACATTAAAAGTGTGGTAAGGTCAGCACTGCAGTTGAGTCTATCACCTGCATGGGGGGGGGGGGTTGTGCATGCATGGAAGTACGCATGCACCTCCCATAACACAGTGATTTCTGAGTTTGCAAGGCTACCACAGGGTGAAGGTGGTTAGGGCACACTCCCTGGCAACAGTTTTTTGCTGCACCAGCTTTCATCAGCTTTGGTAGTGGGTTGGGTTAAGCCTGGGGCAGAGGCTAAGGTAGGTCTTGTAGAACTAGTGAAAGAGGAGCTGAGCTGGAGGCAGCTTATAATCAGTTTGGGTATGGGGAGGTAAAAACTAGTCCAAAAAGCAATACAAAGCATAGATGTATGAAAGTCAGTTAAACAATCTATAATATACCTTATGTTTCTTTTAATGGCAGCTCTGTATAGCTAAACCACTTTATCATATATTTGAACAACCTTACTCCTACTTTTATAACAATTCCCCAGAGTTGGAAACATGCAGCAGTAGTGATAATCCCCAAAGCTAAAAATCCTAAAATGGCATCAGAAGAAGCCCACATTGTTTAGGGTGAAAGTGCTTAGTCTGTTTGTCTGCTTTTAACTGTCTTTCTGATTTTTATCCATTAAACGGCTGTTGCACCAATTCTGGTGTTTGTTATTTAGTGTTATTGTGTGTTTGTGCGTTCAAGTGTTTTAGCTGTTTGACAAATTCAGCGTTCAACATTTTCATGTCGAGTAAAGGTGTTTCGACATTTTCAAATGTCGATTATATGATATAGACCCTTTTTTATTACTATACACTTTTTTCTTTTTTTTTTTTTTTTTTATTTAAAATTGCTCCTCCACATAATGTTTCAGACTTGTTTTAGCATACGTAATTGTTAATGGAGGGAGTTTTTTTGCATCTAAAATACACTTTATGTAAGTATTTAAAGTCTAAACCAACACTCTTGTACACACATGTGCACACCCCCACTTATACACACATTAACATACAGACACAGATAAACACACATTCAGAATCAGAGACAGAGTCACACATGTATAGGTAGAAACATACACACATCCAGAAGCACAGAGAGACTCACACACAGCCCCATTAGCTTGACAAGCCTTATCTGCAAAGTCATGGAGAGGATCATAATGGAACTCATAAATAAAGACATAGGGAACTTGCAGACTTTGGATCCAACCCAGTTTGGCTTTGTCAAAGGCAGATCCTGCCTCTTAAACTTGGTTGACTTTTTCGAGACAGTCACCAAGGCCATTGATGAGGGAAAGGCAGTCCATACAGCCTACCTCGACCTGGCAAAGGCCTTCGACACAATACCCCACTCAGGTATCATCGAAAAACTCATCAGCTTGAATGTAAACCCATACATCACAAGATGGGTTGCAAACTGGCTAAGTGACAGAACCCACAGGGTCAGAGTTGCTGGAGCCATGTCAGACTCAAAGCCTGTCACAAGTGGTGTCCCACAGGGCTCAGTCCTGGGTCCACTCTTGTTCGGCATCTACGTTTCTGAAGTACAAGCAAACACAGGAGGGTTATGGCTGACAAAGTTTGCAGATGACTGCAAACTGGGCGCCATAGTCGAAAACACATCTGACACAGATATCCTCCAGAAGGGCCTCACAGAAATGGATAACTGGTGCCAGAGCCATGGCCTGAAGTTAAACGCCAAAAAAATGCATAGACATACCCTTTGGGAAAAGCAAGGTTACCCCTACCATATAGGTGGCAATCCACTGAGCACAGAAAAAGTCATCAGGGATCTGGGGACCCAAGTTGACAGTAGCCTCTCGTTTGACACTCATGTTGCTAAAGTAGTTAGGAAAACCTTCTATATCGCCCACCTGATCATGAAGGGATTCACATCTAGATCAAGGGAGGTCATCGTTCCCCTGTACTCATCACTCATTAGACCTATGATTGAGTACAATGCCCCGTTCGGAATGTATCTGACCAGACACCTGCTGCAGCTTGAAAGGCCCCAAAAGTTCCTCACCAAAAGGATAAAGGGTCTCAAAAATATGTCTTATGCTGCCCGACTGAAAGAACTCCAGCTCTATTCAGTCTCATACCGCTTGCTCAGAGGTGACCTGTGCCTGACATATAAGGCCATGTCAAACCCAGATTTGATGAATATGCTTCACCTCAAAAATCTAGATCCCTCAGAACCACAAGGGCGGAGACTTAAACCTTGACACGGTTATAAATAGAACGTGCTGGAGGGACAGATTCATCACCCAGAGACTCCCTATGCTGTGGAACAAAATCCCGGTACATGTGAGGCAGAGCACCTCGCTGGCCTTGTTCAAGAGGAATCTTGACCAATGGATGGGAGATCGCAGATATACCCCAGGGATTACTTCAGTGTCACTGCTTGACAGAGGCACAGAAAAATGATAGGCATAGTTTTTATTCAAACTAAAGGGGTGGCGAAAGCCACATAACTATGGGCTAGGCTTATAAATGCCCTTGGGCAGATAGCCTAGTATGAACCTATGAACCTATGAACCTAAGCCACACACAAACATATATGCCCAGCAGACACAGCTACTTTGTTGAGTCAATACACCTCAGATATCTTATTGTGAGCAAATGAATGAAAAAAATGTAGAATGCAAGGCATTACATCTGCCCCCATGCCTCTTTACTGTCCCGGATTTTACCATATACTGCTGCTCTGTCCCTAGATTGATTTAATTTATTTTATTATTATTTATATGACATTTATTTACTGGGAAAGTCAAACTGGACTAGAAAGTGCCCATTTTCAGTGGAGGCCCGGGAAGAAAAGCTCCACAAATTTGCTGTAATCACTGAGGATTAAAGTCAGTCAATAATACCAGACATCATATTTTCATATTTTTATTTTCAGTGCTGATGGACTACCTATTGCAGTTGAAAGATGTTATGAAACACTTTGTCTTTGTCTCTCTCTGTCTCTTACTTAAATGCTCTCTCTGTCTTACACACACAAACAGACACACACACACACACACACACACACACACACACACACACACACACACACACAGACACACACACACACACAGACACACACACACACTACTCCTTTTCTTTATTTACTTTTTAATTTTATGCTCACTAATAGAGGGTGACCATTTGCTTTTTTTCTGTCTGAGCTTCACAGCAGTTTAATATGCTGCCATGAAGAGACAGGCTTGTTTTTTACTGGGCACTTCCTGTCTATTAACACTTTATTGAAAAACACTCATTCTTCAATCAGACAGAAGATGGACTGGTTGCCCAGTCTCTAATTTGGTTTAGTAACCATTAATAATATCTGACAATGTACATGATTTATCAAGTTCCAAATAAAGGCAAGCTGAATTAATGAGGGACTACAATATAGAGAGTTTATATCACTCAAGCAAAAGAAAGTTTTTTTGTAACTGCCTAATCCATTGAACAAAATTAAAATAAACAGTGCTTTTCATCTCACCTACATTCACACATTTCTAAATATAATAACTCTGAGACAGGTTCCATTATTTTCCTGTGCAAACACTTCCAGAATGATGCTTCATTTTTCTGACTTTAACATGAATAAATGAATCTTACCATTGTTCCTGAATCAGCTCTACTTCAGAAAGACGAAAATGCAAACTCTCGAACGCTCACATGAGCGAATAATCAGAAACTCGAAAGTGGCATTTTGGGATCACAGTACAGTGAAGATATAATATTTGCCCTTTCCTCACTGTAGTGTGATCTCGGAGTAGGAATATATATTTAGTGGGGGGTATGGGGGAAGTGCAGCCCCCTCAATACTACTTTTGAGTTTTTGATTATTCGCTCATGTGAGCGTTCGAGAGTTTGCGTTTTTGGTTTTATGACATAGACCCTCTGAATCTTCTCCCCTCTATTTTCATATTTCTTTTCCTTTTTTTTACATATTTCTTCTTATACAGATACATCTCCTCTGGACTCTACAAGTTCCCTTGATATATTCAAGGTACATGATTTTTATTGACTACATCAGGGGTAGATGAGCACATTTTCCCACCTTTTTCCTTTTCTACTGCTGCAAAACCTGCATTGTTTTTATCTCTCAGCTCATAACTTAATGACGTATATGTCTTTACAGTAACAGCGCTCCAGAACTGCATGCAGTAATCCAAATAGTCCTTCTCAGTAATGTTTGTCTTTTAGCTGCTTAGGCCTTTCCTTATGGGTTTATTTATCTAGGAGTAGTTTGCTAAATACCATTTTATCTAGGCTACTTGACTACAATAGTAATACAGTGGAAATCAGTCATAAAAAAGGAAGGTCGGAGGTTGGCGTAATGGATAAGGGGTTTTGATTCTCATTTATGAGCCTTTTTCTGAAGGATGCGCTCCTCACAATATCCTGCCCCCCTAGGAACCCTATGCATCCTCATCACTCATATAATAACAATGACAAGAAGGTCACTGCACCTTGAAGACAAAAATTCCAAAACAGAAATGGATTATTTTCACTAAACTTTTATTTTTAGTTAAGTACTCTTCCTCAAACATCCTTAAGTGAATCGGCCATCCATCATTCATTTTAATACCCCTTTATAAGCATTTCCATAGCCCACAGCTTTTTTGACTATTGCTTTTGAATGTGTCTTTTTTATTTCAGTGATATGGGATATGTTTTTTTGCAAATCCTTTTTAGTTCCATCATTAGTATAAAGACATTGTTCTCATTTCCTGAGTTATTTTCTTATGTGCATCACTTTGTATTGATTCATACTGAATTTAATTTGCTATGTTTCTAATCATTTCTCAGGGTAGCTGAGCCCATTTTTATAGTATCCCTCCCATTTCCATGTGGAACTCTTTTCTTATTTTGTATAATATGCAAAGAAAAAAAGCACTTTACCTTTCAGACCCCTGGTGATTACAGTTATAAATTAATTTAAAATAACGTGCTGAGCCTCTGTTCCTCAGGTGAGGCTTAGTTTACAACTGATTTCTCTCTTCAGTCATCTAGTGAGTGAATGTCTCAGCCAGTCGTGTAGAGTAGCATCTTAGGTTGTCTTATTTGTCTTTTAGCCATTTACTAGTATTTTTATCACACAGACGAAAATGAATTAAAGTCCTTATAAATGCACTTCCTTTGGTCTCACCAGATAATTTCAGCTTTTTTGAAGGTATCTAGCCATGCTGGCTTATGACTGTTAGCATTTGACATTGGTCTTCTAAACAAACAGGTATTCCCTCTGGTTTGTGGCTGCCGGCATTTGACATTGTTTCTCTGTGTCACCTGAGCCCTAGGTGAATATTTTCTACAGTCTTTACTCATGTTAAGCCCACCTCTTCGGATAAACCTGAACACCATCAGTGCAGAAGTCATACTGCTATATTCTGCATGATTATACCCTGTTTGAACTTGTCTGTCCTCTGTGTAATTACAGATTGTGATTTTCTAGTTTATATACCTGCTGCTTGTTACTTGCATTTACTTTTATACTTTGCTGCATTCCCATGGCATGCTGTAGTTTCTCCAGATATTCTGCACCTGCCATATTCTTTAATATTTCTGTCATCAGAATATGCTGTCGTAGGCAATAAATTAAAAACCATGATTGCAATACCTTAAGCTATAAGCAGTCATTAGTCAATTTTGTTTTTTTTTTTTTTTTTTTTTTTTCATTTGTGGCCATGCCATGTTGTGATTACTCCAAGCAACAGTACCCTGGCTTACTTCTAGAAACATTTCTTGGATAACAGTACCCTGGTTTTGTATGAAAGTAGCAATGCACATCCCTGTCCAATAAACATACAATTTAGTTTGAGCTTGTGTTTCCATTTTTCAGTACTTGCTCCTGACTCTGGTATTTGCTTATATTTTTATTCCCAGGCTTTATTTTTAATAATAAGTCCATGCAGTTAATAACTGCAGTACCCTTTACTTCCCAGGGTCTACCCAAAATAATCTTTATAATTGAGGTACAAAATGTTTTTCCAGCACTGTCTCAAGTAACATTTCTCAAAAGTTGTCATTAATTGGTAATGTGAAAAAGTTAGAATATTTTTGAAGAAAATAAGCCATAAGCTGTTTATAATTTCCTTATAATTATTCTGACAAATTTTAGCACTTGCCATTCAGTATATCCTTTATGCTATGCCACCTTTTGGAACACTGCACATTTCAGTTTGTAAAAATATACCGAAGTATGTTTCTACAGCACCACAGTAAAGTTTTATTTCAGAAAAGATTTTTAAAATCCACACTGATTTGATCATAGCATCAGGTTATAAATAAGCTGCCGCTGAGAATTTTGAGACCAAAGATGACAGTTCTGCAGAAAGCAAGTACTGGGAGAAGTCACAGTGGGTTTGTGCATAGCTCAAGGGATCTCTGCAGGAAGAATGCTGATTTATACAGTAGAGCTATTCATAGACAGTCTGCGATACAAACCCATCAAGCTATCATTAGGGTAGGCAAAACAACATTAACAGTGAGCTTTCAGGACTCATGAGTCTGAGATTCAGATAAATCTTATAAACTGTGCAGTAAAGTACCAGAAGAAGCTCACACAAATAAAAGTATTTAAGGACACAAAAAGGCAGTACAGTAAAACAACATACGTCATACTTGGCAGATGAACCATTTCTAATACTAAGCCTTCAGTTTATGAAACAGAGACAGGAAGTGAGTCAGAAAAGCACGCACATTTCATGCATCAAAGTGTTTATATATTTATACTTTTACATATTTATTTGTTAAGCAGGTGAACTGAGTTGGCAGAAGTTCTTCTTTCCAGATGTGATTCAGGAGCAAGTTATAAGTAAGTGTTCAGTCACCCATTAAGCAAATAGTGTGTGTGTGGGAGGATCAAACCCAGGACTGTAAAACACAACTCATTTATACTTCATAGCCTTAATCCTCTGCACTAAGATATCAGCTTGCCTGATAGATGCCCTGAAGCACAACAGTGCAGGATCACTATGCCCATGTGTAACTTTCAGAAAATATCAGATTACTCTGGCTATCTCTGGAATCAGCATCTGAGATATAGAGACAGTTTTGAATGGGAGGAGACCATATGACACTGCACATATTACTTGTGTAAGCATTGTAGTGAGACATACAAAAGCAGGCAGCTGGTTCTGTCATGCGGTATACATGTTATTTCTCATCAGATGTAAAGGTTTCTACAAAAGCTTGCATTCAGGTACTACCTGGTGCAGACTGGGTGAGTTACCTAAACAGAAAAACACTTCTTGAGACTCAGATTACAGCTAATGTGCTCTGCAATGAGTTGCATAACAAATGTATACACTGCACTCTCTCACTCTGCTTCTCTCTTTCTCTCTCTCTCTCTATATATATATATGTATATATATGTATGTATATATAGATATATATATATATATATATATATATATATATATATATATATATATATATATATATATACGTATTTATAGATATAGATATATATACTGTAATGCCCCTGCACTGGCCCAGTAATCAAGGAGCCTCACCACTGGCAACAATAAGAGACGTACACACTGGGAGGATGACAAGTACACACACAGTAAAGTGCAAGTTCCCTTAAGATCACACAGAGACCACAATCAGTCTGGGGCTGGTTTCTCCCTCATTCTCCAAATCCCCAATAAGACTCCCTACTGGCACAGCTATAGGGTTGAGATCTCAGCTGAGTGGCCAAGCCAAAACCTCCAGTACCCTCTCTGTCCAACCAGTGGTTCATGTCCCTGTCCAAGTAGCTGACACACACACACACACACACACACACACACACACACACTTTGAGATTGGATTTATATAGAAACACACACACAGACACACACACACACACACACACACACACACACACACACACACACACACACACACACACACACACACACACACACACACACACACACATACATAGGTTCATAGGTATCTACTAGGCTATCTGCCCAAAGGCATTTATAAGCCTAGCTGGAATGTGTTGGCTTTCACCGCTCCCTTAGATTAGATCCCTGTGCCTCTGTCCAGCAGAGCCATTGAAGTGATCCCTGGGGTAAACTTTCTGTTTTCCATCCACTCATCAAGGTTTCTCTTGAAGAGGGTTAGCGAGGAGCTCTGCCTAATGTAGATTGGAATCTTGTTCCAGAGCATGGGAAGTCTCTGGGACAGGAATCTGTCCCTCCAACACATCCTATTTATTGTTGTGGTGAGGTTTAGATCCCTGGAGCATGTGGCTCGAGGTGATATGGTTTTCTTTAGGTGGGGCATGTCCATCAATTCTGGGTTGGACATGGCCTTGTATGTCAGGCAGAGATCACCTCTGAGTAGGCAATATACCACCGAGTACAGCTGGAGTTTCTTCAGTCGAGCTGCATAGGGCATCTGCTTGAGGCCAGTGATCCTCTTGGTGAGGTACTTCTGTGGTCTTTCCAGTTGTTGCAGGTGTCTTGTAAGGTACATCCCAAATGGGGCATTTTACTCTATGATGGGTCTGATGAGTGATGCGTAGGGGGGCCCAATGACCTCTTTCAATCTGGATGCAAACCCTTTTGTGATTAGGTGGGCCACACAGAAGGATTTTCTAACCACTTTGGCAATGTGGTTATCAAAGGAGAGATTACTATCTACTTGGGTCCCCAGATCCCTTATTACGTCTTCCGTATTTAGGGGGCTATCACCTATGTGATAGTTTGTGGGTACTTTATTTTTTTCCAAAGGGGATGACTATGCACTTTTTGGCATTTAGCTTGAGACCATGGTTTTGGCACCAGGTATCTGTCTCAGTGAGACCCTTTTGGAAGATGTCTGTGTCAGCTGGAGAGTCAGTTATAGCCCCTAGTTTGCAGTTGTCTGCAAACTTGGTCAGCCATAGTCCTCCTGTGCTTGCCTGTACCTATGAAAAGTATATGCCAAACAGAAGAGGTCCTAGGACTGAGCCCTGGGGAATGCCACTTGTAGCCGGTTTAGAGTCAGACCTAGCTCCTGCAACTCTTACCATGTGGGTTCTGTCCGTGAGCCAGTTGGCAACCCATCTCGTGACATAGGGGTTTATGTTCAGGCTGGTGAGCTTATCTATAATACCTGAGTGGGGAATGGTGTCAAAGGCCTTTGCGAGGTCTAGGTAGGCTGTGTGGGCCACGTTTCCGTCATCTATAGCCTTGGTAACTGTCTCAAAGCAGTCCACCAGGTTTAGGAGGCATGATCTGCCCTTAACAAAGCCAAACTGGGTAGGGTCCGGTTTTTGGAGGTTCCTAATGTCTCTGTTAATGAGATCCCTGATTATGCGCTCCATAGCTTTGCAGACCAAGGTAGTCAGGCTTATAGGGCGATAGCTCCCGGGGTCCGTTGTGGCTCTACCTTTGTGGAGTGGAATAACCGTTGCTGTGTGCCACTCTGTGGGCACATAGCCTGTGGAGAGGCTGAGTTTAAACAATGTGTTTAGGTGAGGGGTTAGTTCATCCTTTGAGCTCATGTAAGACGCAACCTGGGGCACCATCCGGTCCCATTGATGCTGTGTTTTTGGTTTTGGAGAGGGCTGTTTTAACCTGAGTGTCTGTGATTTCAGGGGCACTACATTTTTCTGGTATAGTTATGGGCCCTTTTGGGGGTGAGAAGGGGTGAAGTTTGCACTGAACCTGTCTGCCAGGAAGTTGGCTATATCGGTCGGTTCAGTGTACTTTGTGCCATTCTGCACTAACTCTGAGCAGATCTGAGAATTTCCACTTAGATTCTTGACATAGCTAAAGAATGCCTTGTGGTTATTTTTGGAGTCCATGGCAATTTTTATTTCGAAGCTGGCCTTGGATGGATTTATGAGGGAACGTAGCTTCTTGCTGATACTGATCAGGGATGTCTATCCTTCTTGGGATTTTACTCTTTTCTGTACTAGTTTCCTCCTTCTATTGTATAGCTTGTTTATGGCAGGGGTCCACCAGTCTGGTTTCCTTTTCTTGGAGGAGTGAATCTTGGTTTTGTTTGGGATAGCACAATCCATGCATTCTTGTAGGTGGCTGTAGAGTGCATTAGTAAAGGATTTTGCAGCTTAGACAGCGTTATCCTTTAGCATGGGGACTTTGAAACTTCCCACCTCAGTCTTAAGTAACGTGAAGTTTGCTTTTGAAAAGTTTTTCATGGTGGTTTCTTTGACCGGGGGAGAGGTGGCAGAATGTGGATATCCAGAGTGATTAGTTTATGGTCAGATCTAACCAATGAGGGGTTGACGTCCGGTGTGGAACACCGGTCACCCATGTTGGTGATGACCAGGTCCAATATGTTGTCACCTCTGGTGGGGGTGTTGACCAGTTGATCCAGGGAGTTTGAGTTTATAAATTCTAGAAAATTTTGGGCAAGGGAGTTTGTACTTGAGTAGTTCTCCCAGTTAATGTTTGGGTAATTGAAATCACCCAATATCAGGGTGTTTGGTAGGACCTTTATGTTTCCCAGTGTTTTATATTTCCCACACACACACACACACACACACACACACACACACACACACACACACACACACACACACACACGCACGCACACACACACACACATGGCAAAGGCTGTCTCAGGTTTACTAGCTATGCCCCCTTCTGCCCATAATATAAGGTAGTTTCCACTGCCACCAACCACTACTTATCAGCTACTCTAAGGCCCTTAACAAAGGGTGTCCAATCCTACTGTGCAATGTTACTATAAATCCAAATGTTAGTCTAACCAAGCAAGGCTACTTAGGAGTGGCCTGTACAGTGTCACTAAATAGATATGCAAGTACTCTGAGAGCTTAAATATGTCTCACAAATATCAGCCACAAAGATAGATGTAAATATATCTAATTATAAATAATAAAAGAACAAGACAATACTCAGTACACAAGCACAGTTACTTCATAGTTCAAAATCACAGGAAATATTTTAAAACAACATTGCAGGACAGTCTCAAATAAATACAGAAAACATCTAAACTAATATTTACTATATTCCTAGCTATATCTAAAAGAGATACTATACCCTAAATCTTACTTACAGCAAGCCAAGTGTAGACAGTGATGATGAGTAGATGTTCTTCCTAGGTCCAAGACAAAATACAAAATGCACAGTCTGTCTCTGAGAGAGTTATTAAATTAAAATCAAATATTACTGCTGGGTTAGCTTGGAGGATGTCACTTTTTATCACCTGACTTACGTTCCCAAGCTAACCCCCCCCATTGTAGCATTTGACATCTTCTTGTGAAAAACACATAGCCTTCAGATGTTTGCAGTTGCTAGAAGACATAAAACAATAAAACACTTACAAAACAATGCAAAAGGCGCCCTAGTTCTAGACAACCTGTCTCCTTGCTGAATTGAAACTTACTTTTATAACACAATCATAAAACAATTTAATTTCAACTTATTTTCTTGAAGTTTTGCAAGTTAACTCTGTATGTTCCAGTTTCTACTATTAAAACATACATTTGCACAGGTATACAGTTTATATACATTTCTGTACTTTTCCAGTAGGGTACACTGTTGGCACATCCTTGAAGCTCAGTACTGTACAAACCCTATTCAACACACACTTCTGTAACAGAGGTTTAATATTAACATAACATATAGTTCTAATACATTTGGTAACACAAACAATTGCATCATGCTGGTATTCACAAATGATATTTAACTATTTACAAAATTCCAGCTAGCTGGCCTGGCAGTATTTCCCATGTGTCACATATACATGTACACACATGTGTACATGCACACACACACACACACTCACACACATACACACACATATGATTCCAATATGCTAGCTAAGCCTTCCAGAATGAGGACACCTGACAGATGAATGAAGTGGCTCTTCAGGAGATGAGAGGTAGGATGATATCAAACTACAGAAGAATTAAGAAAAATTGTTACCATAAAGCACAAAGGTGAAGCACTCAAGTATGTATTGCATTGTACAACTGAGAAACAGAGCGTGCAGCAGCTAAACTGATTACATTACAGAAAACATCACAACTAAAGTGCAAAGGCAAACAGCCATGAAGGAAAATAATCAAACAATAATGAAAATCACAGGCAAAATAAACGTTGCATGATGGGGAGGGGGGGATACTCAGTTGTACACTGCTACAGTGCAGTTAAAAGTGATATCAACATATAGAAATATGGCTGCATGTCAGGCAAAGGGAGGCCAGCTAGGAATTAAGGGTTGTGATGCAGAGAAACTCAACATCAGTACATAGTGGTGCAAACGCACTAAAGGTACAGGGTACTCCAAGCAGGTATATAGAAAAGGCACACTCAAAAATAAAATTCCATAGGGCATATAATTCTTAATCCAAAATAACTATAAAAATCAATCTGATTAGATTAGAAAAGATTGGGATGGCAGATTGGATAAGCAATTCACAAAAAAAAACAACAATGGGAAGACATAGGTATGGCTCCCAAATATGCAACAAAGTGTAAAAGATTTAGGATTTTTGCTTGGAAGTATTTGCATAGGTATTTTTATATTCCATGCAGACTCCAAATAATTTTTCCTCAGGTAGACTGCAAATGTTAGATGTGTGATGAGGAAGAAAAGGGTAAGTGGTAACATATGCTTGGGGAGTGTATTGAGTTGGTAGACTTTCAAAAATTCCTTACAGAGTACTCTGTCAGACATAGTAGGTCAGCAAATGTGTGTAACTAAGGCAATCATTTTTTTGAGCTGGGCTACAAGATCTGACTTTCCTAGTCATAGTAAGGCCTTGTTAATTTTAATTCTGATTGCTGCCAAAAAAAGGAATTATTAGAAAATGGAAATCAAAGTGCAAACCAACTTTATTTGAAGTACTGAATATTGCAACAGAGATAAAAACATTTTAAGTGGGATCTTTAGAAAAGGGTAGGAGCAAATTACATAGAGAAAATGGAAATTGTGGGAAATATACTAAGAATCTGTTCTCAAATTAACCTCACAATGGATGGGGACATCCACCCCAACCCAGGACCAATCCCATCAGAAGCATCCAACCCAATATATAATATCCCCTCTAGCTTGCAAAACTTAAACATTTCCTCTACCTCTCTCCTCATCTGCCACCTAAACATCAGAAGCCTAAATAATAAAATCCACTCCCTGCATGCCCTCTTAGCAGTACACTCCCCAGATATACTATGTCTTACAGAAACCTGGCTTAAGCCATCCACCACTGACAATGAAGTTACTCCTCCAGGTTACAATATAATATGACTGGACCACACCTCAAAGAAGGGAGGTGGGGTAGCTGTCTTATATAAATTTTCAATTAATGTAACTATTTCCAACTCTCCACAAGTTCCTCAAGCTGATAAAGCTGAAATACTCTTTACAAAACTACAAATTAACCAGCATAAATCTATAAACATCAGCTGCATTTATATCCCACCTGGCAACAACACCAATATCCTTGAAGACATTCTACAGTGGCTGTCCATAAACTCCCCACAAGAAACTATTGTTTTAGGTGACTTTAATATAGACTGGAACTGGAACACCTGCTCCTCAGACTTCCCTACTACCCACATAACTCTGTATGGTTTCTCCCAAGTCATAACCACCACCACCAGAGCTAGTAAGCCCAATAACAAAGAAAGCATACTAGAATGGATTCTCATTAATAACCCTCCCCAAATGTATAAGGCAGGCACCCAACCTGAGGAAATAAGTGATCACCTCCTAACATATATGCTCAGACAAAAAAATTGATATCCCTCAAATACCTAGCTTCAGAACTATCAGGGACAATAAGAGCTCAATCAAATTCCAATTAGAACTTCAAACATGTAACTGGAATAGACAAAAGCTACTCCCACTAGATGAGGCAGTATCACACTTTAACTCCACATTTCTTACACTCCTTAACAATCATGCACCCACCCAGACCATCAGAACAAAGAAAAAGGTAGCACCATGGCTGTCCAAAGAAACTAGACAAAAACATTATGAATATAAATAAAGCCTGGTCGTCTTAGAAAACCAATAAAAACCCCAAGGATCCACTAGTATATAAAAAGCTAAGAAATTATACTAAGAAGTCTATAATGTTAGACAAAAAAGACTATTACTGTAACCTGCAACATAAACATCAAAATTGACCACAAAAAGTTTGGTCCAACTTAAACAATCTTCTCCATCCAGGTAATACTACTACCCCTACCCCTTGTGTCTATCCTCCAAAAACCTCCAGAAAATATTGCCAACACCTTCTTTATGGAAACTATACAATCCCTTGCCAACCAGCTAGGCCCCAACAACCTAGACCCTATTAACCCCATATCCAATACCCACCCATCCTTTAACTTTCAACCTGTATCAACAGCATTTATCGGATCCTTAATCAATAAACTGAAACCCACCACTCTCTCAGCAGACCTAGTCCCAGCTGAATATCTTCAAAAGGCTGCAAATGCAATAGCGTATCCCATCTCAATATTAATTAATAGAACCATCTCTGAAGCATATATCCCCTCCATCTGGAAAATTTTGTATGTAATTCCTCTCCATAAAGGGGGTAACTCCACTGATCTATCAAATTACTGGCCCATTGCCATTCTGTCCCCTCTGGCTAAAATTATGGAAAAATGTATCCATAAGCAACTCCTTCATTACCTCAATTTGCACAATCTCCTAGCTCCCTCCCAGCATGGATTTAGACCCCACCATAGTACCACCACAGCCCTTCTATCCTTCTCTCATACAATAAATCAAATCCGTAATAATAAAACACCCTCCTCTGCTGTCTTTCTGGACCTATCTAAGCCATTTGATATGGTAAACCACAAGCTACTCATTCAAGCACTAAAACCTCTTACCATAGACAGCCTAGCAATACGCTGGTTTCAATCCTACCTAAGTGTCAGGCAACAAGCTGAGCTATGGAAGGACAGCCTTTCTTCCCTACTGCCAGTCACCCTTGGAGTTCCTCAAGGGTCTATACTAGGACCTCTCCTATTTTCCATCTTCATTAATGATCTTCATACAGTCATCCCCAAAGTAACCTGCATTCAATATGCATATGACTCTACCCTAATCTGTTCTGCCACCTCCCCATTAGACCTGCAGACCTTAACCCAAAATACTTTCAGTGTAGTAGAAAACTGGCTCACTGACAGGCGTCTTCTATTGAATCCAAATAAAACAAAACTGCTACTCTTCACCACCACCCGGAAAGCTATACTCCCATCATTTAC
This sequence comes from Protopterus annectens, assembly GCF_019279795.1. Lineage (NCBI taxonomy): Eukaryota > Metazoa > Chordata > Ceratodontiformes > Protopteridae > Protopterus > Protopterus annectens. Next base: position 1,433,765,504 of record NC_056745.1, on the reverse strand, counting down.
CATAACATCTAATAATGGCACAATAATTTCCCCAGAAAGTAATACAAAACTATTAGGTGTAATTGTTGACAATAACTTCAAGTTTGACGCTCACATCGACAAAACCATTAAAACAGTCATCAAAAAGCTAGGATCTCTATATAGAATTAAGGCATTTCTAACCCCAACTGCTAGGACAGTTATTGCCCGAACACATTTACTTTCAACCCTTATTTATGCCTCCCCAATCTATACAAACCTGAGTAAATCTGACCTCAATAAACTCAATAGCTGCTACAACACCATAGCCAGATTTGCCACAGGCTTAGCATATAGAACCCACCACTATATTAACCTACGATCTCTAGGCTGGCTAGAGTTTGCCCTCTCAAATCCAGTATAATCAATTAATAATAGCCCGCAAAGTCCTCCATCAGCCCGAAAGCACACCCATACTCAAAAATATAATTACCCTTTACAGTAACCTAAAAACTCTCCGGTCTTCTGACAAAATACTGGCAGAAACTGTTAAATCTAAAAACTCAGCAGGTGACTCATTGTTTTGCAACTCTGTTGGAACAACCTGGAATCGGCTCCCTGCCGAACTTACAGCAAGCCAGACTATTAACCAATTTAAAACATCTCTCAAAAGATTCCTAAAAAGTCACTGGCGGTGCCCCTGTACCAACCCTGACTAACCAGCTTACCACTCTCTTCACTACCTGGCTATCTGTAAAATAGTCGATGTTTCAGACTTAGTCTCATTCTCATATGTATCGTACTACTGAATGACATGCTACCTTTTTCAGCCTTGTACCACTAAAAATGTCTAAGTTCGAACAAGAAAACTACAATGTTAAGTTTATGTATGTATGTATTCCAAGTATGCATATAATCCTATAATTCTGTACTGGTATCTATATGTGACTGTATAAAACTGCTACTGTTTAACTCTTATGTAACTATCCACATGTGGAGCTTTTCTCCCCGGGTCTCCGCTGAAAATGGACCTGTGTCCAGTCGGACTATCCCGGTTAACAAATGTAAAATAAAAAAATAAAATAAAATACATGCAGAATAATGTTTTGGATGAGGAGTGAGGTTTAAGGCAACGCAGAAATTGAGCGATTTATGTGATTTGGACTGCTGATATGTCTATAAAAGCATGTATGCTGTATAATGTTTGTAAATAGGAACATGTTAACATGGTTTGTTTTCGTTTATATTGATTTGTGTCTGCCTATGTCTTAAGTGATAATTCAATAAAGGTGATAAAAAGAATATCTGAAAGTAGTACAGAGATATTTTCATTTGATGCTAGGGTGAAATTCAGGCCAGAATGGCCTTTTTAAAATGACTATGAAGCTTTTCAGCAATAGTCAGCAGAAAACAAATGCATAGCTTTCAGTTGCCTTCAGGTGGAAATAGACAAAAGTTTGAAAACATAAATCTGTCCTGCTGAAGTGATTGTAGACCTAGAAGGACTGTTTCTGCGTAAAAGTGACATTTTCATACTTTCTATATATCTGGGTATAAAAAGTGGAATTAAACGTTATTATTTTATAATTGAAATTAATTCTACTGCGCCTTCTTTGTCTCCCTTAAGTGCTGGAGACCAGTCCAGTGGTGTTTTTTAGAGAATTATGTCATTAGCACTATTGTATACTGATATTTATACTTATACCACAGTCGGGAATGTCTATTCCTTCACAGAACAAATGGTACCTCGAGCACCCAGTTAAAGGAGCTAAACCTTCCTCAAAAGTTAAGAAAGACAGGTTGGCATGATAGATTGTACCCTCACCTCTAGAACAAACTTTCACTACGTGTCTAGCAGAGTAGCACCCTTGCCACCTTCAAGGTAAACCTAGATAACTGGATGGGCAGCCTCAAATTCTCTCCCAGTCTGTCTTACCTTACTCCCCTCACAAACACACCCCCACCTTGAGGCTGAAGGGAAATTTTGAATAGGGATTTTTTGGTTAGGCTTGTAATAGTCTGTAGACTTATTACCTAGTCCTTACCTAAGGATATATGCATTCCCTTCCAAGTGTTGTTCTTCTTGGAACTATATATTTTTTACTTACTTACTTAGTTACTTAGCATTACTTACTTAGTGTTTGTTACCCTTATAGGCAGACCAGTCCATTCTGATACACATATCCACAACCTTCCTATACTAATTCCTCCTATATGCCTCCCCAATGCTCATTAATCTGCAAACTACATTACTACTCAAAACAGAACAATATTGTAACAAAGTTGTTAAATGTACAGCTAACCATCACTGAAAAATGCACCACTATCACTAAAACTTTTAACTGGTTAGAGCTCCCACAACATCCACACTTGACACAACTGCTAGTAGCCCACAGACGTATACATCAAACAAGTAAATGTCTTGCTATGCAATCTGCCCTGCTACCCAAATAGAAAGCTCAGGTCTGAGGATAGGGCTGTTCTTGCTATTCTTAGATCCTATAGCACAGAAAGTGACTCACTTTTCTCAGATTGTGGTTTAGAAGCATGGATCTCCATTCCTCTCACTCCTAGACAAATTGGTAATCTAAAGTCATTTAAATTTCAGCTGAAGTACCACCTGTCGAGTACATGATCATCTACTGGTTAAACCACCTTAGTTTAACTCTTTCTAAGAATCAGAACCCACAAACTACTATTTCCAATAAAATCAAAGTCCATACAACATGTGAATTCAACTTTCCATTTCCTCATCCCACTCTGGCCTTTTCACCTCTCTACATTTATTTTCACAAGACTTTGTTATACAAGCATTCTCTTCTTACCAATAACACTCACTGTCTCTAACTCACCTTTCATTCCCTTTTCCAGTTTTCAACTCTCAGTATTTGCTTCACTTGTCTTTCCTGCTTTATTTTCTTACCTTTCTCACTTCACCTCCTCCTTTTCTTATTGTCAGCCTTCCATCCAGCATTTCAGCTGTTTATCAATAGTTTATATACTGCAATGAATACTCCTTTTATTTATTTCACCTTATATTTTATATTCATCATCACCTTTTCCCTTGTAGCTTACTAAAATTATGACACCATTGTTTCCATGTTATAAGATATTACCACAAAATTACATCGTATCGCATTGCTGTTTTAAAATTGTATTGTACAGCATTATATAATATGTATTTCTTTCCTTCTTTTATACTTTGCACTCTTATCTTTTATGACACTGTATTTTATATCTCTCAACAAATGTAATCATTAATTGCAAATTATATTTTTTACTGGAGCTTTTGTCTTTGGGCCTCTGCTGAAAAAGGATCTTTTTAGGCCCATTCAGACTGACCTGGTAAACGAATGCCAATAAGTATATAAATACAATTATCCTTGTTAAGCTATGAAATGGCCATCAAGGCAAATGGCGCTGTAACCAATTAAGAAAATCAATACAATGGACACATAAAACACTGTTATACAAAGTAAGTATAGAGCACACAGTAAACTTAACAGGAGGCAGATTATCTAATGGGCTTTTTTATTCAATGGACAGTAATTCTAACAGAACATTGCTAAATCCTCAATGCAAGAAGACCGAATACAGAAAGATCAGATTCAAAATGTTTCATGTCAAAAACCTGGCAGTATATATGACTGAAGCATGTAATATTGAATATGCCAGTGTGTAAACATACTGAAACATGACATCAGCAACATCAGTCTGTTACTTTGCAGCACCATAAAGCTTGACAAGAGTTTGTAATCTCCGTCACCTTCCCTATCCTTGGTCAGGTGTAAATATGACGAGGTTTAAGCTCATTGGGTATATTTCCCTAAACTGTAGCTCATCATTCACTCTTTTCAATTAAGAATCACTGCCACTGCAGTTAGCATCACTGTCCCAGTAGTAATTATAAGTTTTGGATGTTTTTCATTTTTCTCTGGAGTTAGTATACATGAATAAGAAGGCTGGATCAGGCAAGCTCTCCAAACAGAATCTGCAGGAGCCCATGTCTACAAGCAAAAATGCCTTGTTTCTTCATATGGCATAATGGTTAGGGTATCCCATGCACAAGGTACAAGGTTCAATCTTGACCTTGGGCCAGTGCCTGCATGGAGTTTGCATGTTCTCCCCTGCCCTACCTCCTCTGAATGCACATATCAGGAAGGACAGAACAGGATTTGAAAATTGCCTGGGTCCATATAGGTGGAGAAACAGCAATAAAGAAGGTCAGGCCAAATCATGTGGTTCAGCAAGAGACAGACCATCACAAGATCACATACAAGCGTGGCCAACATGCAACTCAGGTAGATTTTCTCATAGTCAGGATAGGGCATTGGGGTAGAATCAGCAACTGCATGGTCAACCCCCCACATAAATCACTGGTTGCCATAATCATCTGCAAGCAGTGGTCAGAGAAGACTCTGATATCAACAGAAACTATGCTGAAAGCCAGGAAATTAACTGGAGAGAAAGCACAGAAGTTCAAGGGATTACTCATGGCTGTAGCATCTCAGGAAGAAGAGGTAATAGATGGAGCTAAAGAAGAATGACAATGCCTCAAAACAGCAAGTGGACAGCTGAGCCAGGTATGAAAATAAGGTGTATATGGAAAGCTGATGGAATGCAGAAGTCCAAGAAGTCATCAAAAATAGAAGGTGTGCTGGAAAAAGTGGGAAATAGAAAAATGAGCCAGGCTAAGAAGGAATACTGGTTGATTAAACAAGACAGCAATTGCAATAGCAAAGAACAAGTCATCAGAGACATTCTGCCATTTCTGGAAAATGACTGGCACAAAGAAGCTCTATCAGGCTGCAAGGCTTTACTGCCCCATACTCAACACACAATGGAAATAAAGGAGCCCACCCATAAGAAGTAAGAACAGCAGTAAGGAACCTAAAGTCAGGGAAAGCCACAGGCTCAGATAAGGTCATGGCAGATATGAACAAGATGTTGAGTGAATCAGGGAAAAATAGATCCAGGGGGTATTCATATCAGTGTGGAGAGAGAAAAGTGTATCTCAGATGACTGGGCAATAAGCATTCTAGTACTAGCATACAAGAACAATATGGACTTTTATAACTACGGGCAATATAGAGGTATCACACTCCTGTCATACTGCATGAAACAGTCCAAATGGGCATTCCTAGACTTCAAGAAAGCACGTCAAGGACCCAAGAAAGCTGATTTGGGCAGCCCTGCGATGGTTGGAAGTCCCAGAAATACTGGTAGAATTAGTGCAGCCTATATGCAATTACACACTGACAAGTACAAAAAGTGTTTGGACTCACAGAGGGGTTCCCACTGGGAGTGGATGTGCCTCAGAGATCAGCTCTGAGCCAACTGCTGTTCATATGTATGATGGACTACTTTAGCAAACAGGTCAGCATGAACAGATCAACAAAGCTGCTGTATGCAGATGAACTTTGACTATAGGCAGACTCTGAATAAGAACCTCAGCAAATGAAGGGGGAGTGGAATACAAAACTGAAGGCACACAGAATGAAAATAAGTGCAAATAAAACAGTTGTAATGGCAATAAATGGGAAAAAATCAAAAGAAGCCGAAACTTGAGATAGAATGAAAAATAGTGCAACAGGTTATTTATTTATTTATTTTATTTGTTGCAGTTGGTTTGCCAGGATGGTTCAATGGAGTCCTGGGGAGAAAAGCTCCATTAAAGACAATACTATCGTCAAAGTTATAGGTTGCATAGTAATGCAGAAGTACAGATTAAATCATAGCATTTAAGATACACTTCATGAAATTTCACAATAAATGTTATAAACATAAGTAAATACTTACAAATATACATGTTCCTACTGTAGAAATATGACAGCAGGATAATGAGTACATGCGGTGCTAAAGGGTGCAAGTAGGGAAGAGAGATAGGGGAGAAATGAACCTAGAAAGGAGGAGTTGGGAGAAAAAAAAGAGAAGAAAGGAGGAGAGGAGGTGGATGGATGAGGAAGAGATGGAAGAGGGGAATGGGGAGAGGGGAGGAGGAGAAGAGCAGGAATGGGTTAACAAATTCAGGTATCTGGGAGGGGTGGTTGAGGAGAAGGGAAGTCTGAATGAGGAGGTCATGGATAGGATCAGAAGCACTGCAGCCAACTAGCTAGTGCCAGGTGTACTGTATGACAGAAAAATACCAAAGAAGCTGAAAGGTAAGGTATATGAATCAGCAGTGCAACCAGAGTGAACTGTATGGTACACCTGGGCAATGAAGACAGAGCAGTCGCGGAAGCTAGAGGTGATGAGAGATGGGTGGTAGGAAGCACATTCTGAGAAAGACAAAGAAATGAGAACATTGTTTAAAATGCCAAAGGCCTTTTTTTAGATAAACAAAAAGTGCTCCAGTTAGTGTATCTTTGTCTGTTGGTGGTGGTGGTAAAGGAAAGATTATTATGGGTCATCAGTGGCCTTGTTATGAAGAGGTAGGAGACTTTTAGAAAATCAGGATAAATATTATCTGTGTGCATAGAAACAGATTAAGAAAACTCAAGTGCAGTATTCCGAAGGACTTATTAGTCTAGTAAGATAGAATATTTGACTTACAATACATGGAATCAGTCGACAGTTCAGAGGACTAAGGTTTTGAGCCATTCATGAGTGGCTTCCTGTAGACAAAGGTACAGGAGTTGAACTTTTCTACCTCCATTTTCCTCCTCTATGTCTCTGAGGAAATCTTTTAACCAAACAGTGCTTCAGTATCCCCCTTGTAAAATGACACTCTGTCAACTGAGCTTACCCAGTTAACAAATAAAATAAAATAAAATAAAAATTCACAAGTTAAGTGCATTTTGTAGTAGCTGAGAGTCATGGCATATTTTTCTGAGAAACTTACTGTAATATTTAATTTAGTTACAGGACTATATTCCTCCAAAGAAGGTACACTTTTCTTCACCTAGCCAGTACAAAAGTGAACAGTAGGTATGTATGTGTGTATCTTTTATACAGATACACACACACACACACACACATATATATATATATATATATATATATATATATATATATATATATTTGGTCACCACATGCCTGTGTGCATAATGAGCCCCTATAAGAAAAGGTACTTGAGCTGCCTCTGGTGGCTACTAAAGTGAATGGGCAGTTGTCCCCATTTCATATTGTGGACCATGACCACATACTAACAAGCAAGCAAGCTCTTCTTCTCTGAATTTTAATCCTTTCTGTCGTGCATTCCAGTGGCAGGGCTAGCCACCCCATGATGTGAACCTTGTCATTTGATGATGGTCATTGTTTAAGTGACACCCCAAACCATGAGCAAATAGGAAAAAGGGGTTGTGGTTGGATGGATGTCCTACATCCAAGATGTTGCCCACCAATATACAATAAGGAGAGGATCACTGAATCTAGCCTGAGAAGAAGCACACTTTCCCAATTAGTTTAAAAACATTTGCCATTTACCTTCTGGTACAATCTCTGACACGACAAAATATGTAAAACACTCATTCAGCTGTTTACCAGATTATTTAATTTATTTATTTATTTATTTGCATTTGTTTAAAATGTTCCTCCCAGTAAAACTTTCAAAATGTGTTACTGATTATTCTGCAACATAACACTTATTTAAGGCATTTTTTTGTAAATTATTTATGCTTATTCAGCACCTAGAGAAGCAAATTACATCCCATGATTAAGTAATCCTGATAAACAAAGCAGAAGTGGGTAGGAAAATGCTGAGAGAAAGCAGCGGTGTTGTCCTCTGCCCTTAGCACTGATATGCCTTTGGTGTGTAATAGAGGGACTCATCCTCCGCCCATGTATTCATTTCCAAGAAAACTTTCAGTCTGCAGAAGGCTCTAGAAGCTGCTAAGGGCTCTTACTTTCCTCAGATAATTCTGCACGTGCCACATTTGGGCTTGTACTTATTTTATTCATTTTGTTGACCTGGTGAGTATGCGTCAGGTCAGGTCAGGTTCAGATGCTACCAATAACATTAAAACCATCTGACTAAAGCCTATATGCTGGTATCAGTCAGAAATAAAATATAAGTGAAAAATGAGTATCAGACATAGTTGGTTGCAGCCAGTTTATTCTTGATATTTCAAAGAGATACTGAGAAATATGTGCAGATGGACAAAATATTCTTCCTAGATGGGGTCACACTTATGTCTTGTAAGCAAAGCAGGTAGCATTCTAGGAAAAAAAGATGGGTCATTGTGTAGTGTAATAGCCCCCACCCCAACATGTTTGCACAGGTTTAGGTATTCCCACCTTGACTTGACAGGCAATGACGGTCTGCCGTCATTGATGGACAGATTGTCTATCTATATCATAGCTATGTTTGTTACACTGCATCACACTGTCACATATATCATATAAATTATTATTTTTTTCTATTTATGTTTACTGATCAGGATAGTTTGACTGAGCTAAGAGCTAAAGACTGCTTTCTGTTTTGTTTTTTTAAATACTGTATAGCTGATGCAGCTGCCTTCTGTTAAATTGTTAATTGGTGGCACTACAGCTCCACCCATTTCAATTAGTATTACTATTAATATTAGTATTACATATAAAAAGTTGATAAGAGAATAACTATATATTAGAAATACTGTTTTTGTATGATGAGTTTTAAGTTTTCAGGTTTTTGGAAAAAACACTGTTACTTTAATTATTAATTGTTTTTTCTTAATTGATGTATTAGGTATATATATATAAATGGTATCAGTATCCATTATTAACTGTTCTGATGAAGTCTATTGACGAAAGCGCTTGACCTGTTTTGTGGATTATTCCTATACAGTGGATTATTGATCTGCTTTTGTGGATTAAATTTTGCACAGTTAACAATTTCATGTGGATCGAATAAAGGTGTTTTTACTCATGGTTGTAGGTCATTGGCTCAAGGAGTGGTTCGTTGAATGTTATTAATATAGTGCCATTATAATTTCTCTTAATTATTTTAGTGGAAGGCTTTGCGAGCATGTTTCTTTGGCAGTGACAATGCCCATGTAGGTGTAGTTAGATAGGTTGCTGGTGGGGTTTGCTACTGTTCATCTCAGGAGATATCACACTACACAGTGACCAAGAGATTTATGCCCATATATTCTAGCAGTCTGAATGAGAAGCACTTGCTGTCACAGATGAGGGTAGGTTCTCAATTTTCAGAAGATGCATTATGGTGGTCTTGTGCAGCCACAGATATGTTGCCACAACTGCTACTGTTCCACACTTAGATATAGAATTATAATAATATGGTATAAATATGAGAAGAAACATGGATAAATCATGCAGAAAAAGGTGCACTACCATACTCTTGGACAGAGTTTCATTCCACATGCTCCTTTCCAGAGCCAAAACAAAAGTCATTATGCAGTGCTGCTGACTCTGTGGTTCAGAGAGCAGCCCACATAGGTGAGGTAAACAGTATGCAGACTAAATTGCAGCATGTGTGTTAGTTAGCAAATCACTTAGACCAGCTGCATCTGTTCAGTCCCGCTCCACTATAAAGTATGGCAGTACATTTCCCTTAGTGATCTAGTGATTCACCCCTCTCAGCTCCTGGAAAACCTACTGTTTCATTTGCAATGGAGGACGAATTCCCAGCCCCCACCCTACAAAACATATTTGTTTACTCAGAATGCACATAGTCCAGCTATGTAGCATTTCCACTGCATTTAAGTTTCTTTGGTCAATTGACCATGTGAAGTCTGATAATCTTTCTGTGGATTCAGTTATAGTGGTCAGATTTCCTGGTACCATGTTTAGTGCAAGATTATAATTAGTGGTATAAATGAAACTGCCTTTTTACTCAGTGCTGTGCGATCTCAGAATTGGCATATTTAAAGTAGCAGGGGGTGTGGTGGCTCCACCTGATACATGGCGGTATAGGACATTATTTCTAGTTTGTGTTTTTTTTTTGTTTTGTTTTTTTTTTTTTTGGGAGGGGATGTTTCTAAATTTTCTTCTGTGTTTTTGTAGGTAGGTTTAGTGTTAGTGTAATGTTTTTAGTATACTGAATAGATGATTTAGTGCAAATTGGCTATTTAATATAATTCCTATTTATTTGTATTAGTGATCCTAGTAATCTAGGGTCCTCTTATCCTTCTGATCCAAGCCAGCTCACTTTTTATTTCCCCTTAGTGTCTACTGTCCTAACCACCACCCCCGTCCCATAGAAAAAATCACGATAATAACAGTATCAGAGCCTACGTCATCTAGCAAGCGGTAGTGACATCATCAGTCTTTTTACTTGTCACCACTACCACTTTTCAGCAATCTAGAATTTGACATGCCTGTTCCATCAAATCATCTTGAATTTATCCTTTATATTGTTATCTTGAAGTTTCATGATATCAGTAACTTGAGGTTTGTTGATTTCAGCAGCTTGCACTAGTGAAGGATACAAGAGGCTTTTCTCTCTCTGCATGGGCTGTATAGTGTAAATTAAAAACATTTCAATGACATTGGCTCATACAATGCTGCTTGTTAAAAGGGTTTTAGTTTAGTACATAACATTGCTGCCTACAGGCACGTATGAATGGCTACATGATGCAGCATAGCACATTCATTTAGTTCAGGAAGTGGCTGTGTTTTTTACCATAGTTAGTTACCATTATGGTTGAGTCCCTGGTAGAGTGCTATGAATGGCTACATGATGCAGCATAGCACATTCATTTAGTTCAGGAAGTGGCTGTGTCTTTGACCATTGTTAGTTACCATTAAGGTTGAGTCCCTGGTAGAGTGTTATGTAAGAAAGATGGTTCTTTTGCAATGGAAGAGAGTGGACATTTACACAATAGAGCACAGAACAGAGTGTCACCTGCAGTAGGGATAGATGAAATACTAAACCAGTAGGAAAATGAAATAATCTGTTTTCTAGGATCAGTAAGTGGAGTTTATAATTAAATAATGTGTGATCTGTGACACCCTGACCCCATGTACAAAAAATGGGAAAAGGGTTGTAGATGGATGGATGGATAGATGGATCTAGGGTCAAGGTTGTCAGTCGCAATCAGTAGATCATATATGAGGTGTAGTTGAACAGAACATGTCTACAATGCAAGGGAAGGGTTTACATAAGCCATTGGAGGAGAACTAATTGTATTGTTTTTGTGAAACTGTCTGTCCCCATATTCCTCATACATGAGCTTGCGGCACACGCTGTATCACTTTGCCCACTGCTTTTAAAATGAACAAGTTCATGGATTGCATCTGTGACCAGTAGAGACCGCCAGTATAGAGTGTTCTTCATAGCTGCCACTACAGGTTACTACAGCAGTGAAAACCCTTTGTGACTACCACCATAAATTTAACTACGTTATTAAGTTAGAGAGACACAAACTTCAACACACTGCCAATTTGTTAACCACCATGAAAGATTCCACTCAGTTCCAACACGAGTGCAGATCTTTGGATTCAATGATTCCAATGAACAATAATTTGGATTATGGCTAAAACAGACTGGTATGATGCAATTTTTTACATTTAGTCAACATTATTTAATCATGATTTTGAAGGTTTTGAGGAAGGATGACCAAGATGCTATTAAAGACAGTATAAATAATCCTATGGGGCATCACTGGGTACAGAATAAAGTTTAAGCGTGGGCAAGTTTCCACAGACAGCAATACATTATTTGACAAGTCTTTATCCAGTTTTGGAAACTATGAAGCTGAGAGATTGTCTTTGAACAGTTTTATGTTGTCATAGCAACTTTATGATTCTGATAATTATAGCATTCCTTAAATGCAATATTCTGTAGTACGCGGTCATCAATACTTTATAAAGGTGTTTACGATGAATGTTAATATTCTGAAATACATTAGTGCGGCAACATATGAGAATGAAGCTGTACATTTATGTATAGGAAAGACAACCACACAAGCCTGTTTGTCTCTTGTGACCTGCAAGCTGTTGCAGTATGCATTGCTTGTTGGCATATAATCTTCTATGTTGGATTGCAAGTAGACAAAAATTGTGGAAAATATACAGAAGGTCTGGAAAGCTTTCCTCAGTTCTGAGAAACCCTGGGTACTCTGGATGCATGGATCTAGTCCATTTAATAATGAGAACCAGGTCATCATATGTCACTCTCTCCGCTGATGTCCTCATATATGAATACACATGCTGTTGGCTCCATAGTTACTGATGATTTGTATAATTTTTACTATCATTAATACAAGTTGAGTATAATAGTTATTTACAGGAGTTCATAATTGCTTTATTGCACATGGCAGTAAATCTTTGATATGAATATTAGATTAAAATGTCAGTTTCAATTATTATCCAAACATTAGGAGCCTATTCTGTAATGAAATTTCATCCTAAGCTCCAGTATATTGTACTATAGAGCTTGTTGGCTTTGGTACATGAATCTCTATGTAGCCTGTGCTCTGTTCTGTTTTATAACCCACAAATCTGGTGACAGTGTATGAATGTGTATCCTTGTGTATTGATACTAGGCTGTACTGTCTGCCTTTTGTCACATGACATGTAGAATCATGTAGACATGTAGTGTGTGCATACTCGAAGAAATAAGCCTTCTGATCTGTTTTACTCAGTTTTATTCAGGAAGACAAGATTTACACAATTCCCTTACTTTCTTGCTTGAATTATATTTAATCAAGTATATATATATATATATATATATATATATATATATATATATATATATATATATATATATATATCTAATGCAGATATAACTTTTATATTTTCAAAAATAGATATCTGATTCCCTTTATTTGTTATGTCTGTTTAGAGTTGAATAGCTATAGATGTACCTGCCTATCTTCATCCAAATGTTTTTTGTATTGTCAGTTAATTAAAAATATGAGAAAACAATAACATGGTATAAAGAGCTCATTTAACATTAAAATAACACATTAGCAGACATGACATGACATCATATTTCCAGGCTTAACACCCCCTAAACCTAAATGCAGCATATTTTACATTGTAGGAAACCAATAAATAATGCATTAGCATTCATTCAGAGAATATAAGGCAATGATGTGATATGGTATAAATTTAAGTATGTCAATGTAGAGTAAAGAGATTTTTTTTCTGTTTCTGCAATTGCATTCATGTATGTCTATGGTATAAGATTATCTGCAACAACAGAATAGTAATTTTCCAGAAGAAACTTCTTCCTTTTCTGAATCCAGAACATAGATTTAAAATAGTCAACTCTTGATATACTCATGTAATCATTAATCTTTTTAGGGAGTCATTTCTTTACATGAAACAAGAGCATTCAAATTATGCATTTTTTTTTAGTTTAGTTTTGTTTTATTTTGCAAAAAGCATTGGCCAGATTCTAAAACAATTTACATTCTGGGCATAATGTTACTCAGGCTTGCAAACACTCTAAAAACGTAAGCAATTCTTCTGAATGCATATGTAAATGAGGAATTACTAGATCCTTCTGGGACAATATAAATCCTGATTCAAAATGATTCAATTAGATCTCACCCTCCAAACTCCAGAGTAAGTACAAATTGGTTGGGCATTTCTGAAAAATCAAGCACCCCCTTTTCTATGTCCACCCTTGTATCCATGCATCTTGGACCTAAAATGGTGATGTCCATCCAAGACAAAAAATAGAAGATGGCCCCTGAGACTGTAAGGTGTGGTTACTTTTCTATCTATCTATCTATCTATCTATCTATCTATCTATCTATCTATCTATCTATCTATCTATCTATCTGTCTATCTATCTATCTATCTATCTGTGAAGATGATAATTCAAAGAGTGTGGGATAGAATGTCCTATCTGGGGTGTTCTCAATTTGCTGTAGATCATGAATATAGTTGGGAAGGAATTATTATTTTGCAGTAAGTATTAAATATTCAACATTTTATACTTATATCACACAGTATTAAAATGTAGATTTTAAATGATTACCTACGGTATAAGATGGCATACTAGTGCAAAGATATGAATTAACAGAAGCATGTTTTCACTATATTGCTATAAACTGAGTAGGCATTATGGAGGAGGGGCAAACAGGAGATACAGAGAGAAAGAGCAAAAATTACAAACGTGACCGGATGGAGGTTATTAGTTGAGTTAGTTGGATTAATTAACAGTATGGACAGAAAGAAATGGAAACAGGTGATCTGCTGTGGAGACCCCTAACGGGAACAGCCGAAAGAAGATGATAATAGAAGAGTAATTTTATTCACACAATTCAGCTGCTCTGAAAGCAGCTCCATCTAGTCTCCTTTTGGAGATATATTGTCAGTTTAGAATGCAGTTTGGGGTATGGATGATGTCCTTTTACAATGGAAGGCAGCAACAATTTTCATAGCTTTGGGGCAACAAGTGAGAAGCTATCATTAGTGCAAAGTAGTTTATCACAAGGGAATTTTAGGGTGGTACTGGAAGGTTGGAGCCATACTAGTTTTACTGTCAGTCATACTTTTGTGACTAACTTTCAGAGTTTATATAAGTGAGTTAAGTAAAAGTTGTGTTCTCTATTTCACTGGCAGCCATTTTGCTTTTCTAAGGATATGACAGAGGTGTCCTATTTTTTTTTTTTTTTGGTGTATTGGTTATGAATCTGCAGATGTGGTTAGACATAGTCTGCAGTTTTTTCAGAAGATATTATTGTAAATAAGAATTCATAATCCAGCTAGCAAAGAAAATTCCCTTTCCAATCACATGATTTCTTTCTTAGGATAGAAAGCATAAATTTATTCTGACCTAGAAAAGAAATTTGATCATTTTTGCTTTTATCTTGTCCGTGTAGTGATTGAAATTTAATTGTAGGTTAACCCAGATTCCTAGGTAAAGAAAATGCTTTGTACATTCAGTGGGGTCTTGAATATTGAAAACAATATGCCAGATTGCAGGAAATGCCGACGGCTTCTGGTGAGTGCCAAATATCATGAGTGTGTGTGTGTGTGCGTGTGTGTGTGTGTGTGTGTGTGTGTGTGTGTGTGTGTGTGTGTGTGTGTGTGTGTGTGTGTGTGTGTGTGTGTGTGTGTTAACCTGCTGGACACTTCTTTGTAGCCAGTCAGGAAGAAAGTTTAGGTTACTTTTTATTTTTTTCTAGATTGCAGTGAGTGAAGGATTGAACCTAAAAAGCACCATATTGTCTGCATGCAGATGTGAGCCAGCTGAAAAAGATTAAATGAAGTAATGGAGTCAAGACTGAACCTGGGGAGGGCCTTCAGATATACTGTCAATGGGTGAAATTTTTAACTATTTTTAACTATGACGTTTCTGTGGAATATGCAATCACTGGAAAAGCCAATGGCCTTAAAAACTAGTTCCTGTAACTGAGTAAATCAAATAGAAGAATGTGGTCCAATAAATCAAAGGCTTTTATTAGTTCACTGAAAATTGACCCAGTAAAGTTTCCTTTGTCCTTATTAAGAAAACTGTAACAGTGGTCAAGGGATTATTCTGCTTTCTTTATAAAGAAGGTACAGAGCTGTGGAATGTCCACCTGCAAATCTAATTGAATGTAATTATATAAAGACCATCATGAATGAACCAGAAAGGTATAGAGAAGACAGGTGCTCAGCCATGGATTTCCTGAATCATTGTAATGACTTAGATGCAGAATGCTTCCTTCAGTTATATAAGTAAATATATTCACATGATCATAGAGATGTCTGTCTCACCCTGTTTGCGTCATTATTTTCAGTAGCATTCTGGAAGTTGCAAAGTCTTGAATTTTTCATTCATATGATTTTCAAAAGGCAAGATTGAAGGGAAAATCAGACAAACATGGAGCAAGGACATTTGTATATGTATGCCATATTATGTTTGATATGACAAATGGTCTTAAACGTAAGTTGTTAAAATATTTTGTGCAAAATGCTATTATGCAGACAGTAATTCAGCTACCTTAGGATTATTTCCCAGCAACTGTGACATGTGCTGTACTCCGACAACTATCTTGGAATGTGAATTTTTTTTTTGCATAGCAGTTTTAAATATGCAAACTTTAGAATGGATGCATGAATGCCTATACTAAGTGCTGCTATTGAGTATGCAGCAGCACGGCATGCAGTGCACATGATAGAACTCTGTTTGGTATTCACTAAATGGCTCTACACTTAGTGCAGAGCCTCAAAGCAAGGTAAAACAGAAGAAAATGCTAATGAATGCATAAACAGATAAATAACATGCTGATTAACCAATCCAACATGACAGAGCTATTCAAGAAGCTATAAAGCAACTATGTATACTCAGTGCTAACTTTTGTCCTGAACTTTAAAACCCTTTGGAATAAAGGCATGATTACACTTAGAAAAATGTTAGGGGGTGCTACTGCTATCATTAACCTGTGGGTGCAATGGCCTTTAATTCAAGGTGCTGCTGATGTTGTTGCCAGACTTCGGGCAAGAAGAAGGGTGATTAGATCCCATTTGACTTATCATAGACTGCATGACACAGAAATTGCAGAGCAATATAGGGTGAACAGGGAAACACAAGAGCAACTATGTGACCTTTACTGCCCCCACCTCTGGTTCCAGGGTAATCGCGGAGAACCTATCCCAGTGGAAATAAAGATATGTGTAGAATTATGTATAATATCTATTGGTACTTTCCAGAGACCCACAGGAAATACATTAGGGGTGTCACAGGCATCAGCCTCTGGAACATTACATTAGTTTTTAAATGCAATGCTATAACATGCAAGGGATGTTATCTGTTTCTCATACATTGCAGAGAAGAGAGCAAGAACTGTGTAGGAGTTTTATGCAATAGCACACTTCCAGAAGTTTTGGGGGCCATAGATTGTACACACATAAAAATAAAAGCACCACTTTGTGAACACTGAACAAAATACATCAACAGAAAATGTTTTCACTCTGTAAACTGTTAGGCTGTCTGTAATGCGCAAGGGATCCTCTACAATCTCCGTGCAGGTAACCCAGGCAGTTTTCATGACTCACACATAAAGCACACCTGCAAGCTGTACACAAGGTTTGTTAAGGATGACTTTGCACAGGGGCATCTAGTGAGTGATGTAGGTTATCCATGGGAGCCATGGCTCATGACACCCATGAGAAACCCACATGACTCCAGTGAAAAAGGATACAATGAGGCCCACTCTCAAACTAAGACTCTCATAGAATGTGTGTTTGGATTGCCCAAAACAAGGTTCCAGTGTCTAGACACATCAGGCACTGTCCTGCAGTATGACCCAGCCACCTCCACCCAAATACTCATGGTCTGTGCCATGTTACGCAATATAATTCTCAGGAAACAGCTTCAAGAAGGACAGCAAAGGGCAGGACCACAGATTCAAGGACCACAGGCAGGGCCAGCTGCAGCAGCAAATGCAGATGAGGAGTCTGAGTGAAAACCACCAGCTGCAGATGGTGCTGGCAGACGGAGGTGTGCACAGTATGCCCTGGCTGTGGCTAAGAGGCAAAGGATAGCACACATAATCACAACCTAGGTCAAAGCCTAAGATCCCACATACATGCAAATAGGAAAACTGATGCCTGTCAAACTCCACAACCTTTACTTAACCATGTAATGGCTGTGTTCTGATATCATCAGACAAAAACACCTCCCAAGAACACACTTTGTACCTGCAGTAATGACAAGGTAAGGGTTGAGCCTGTAAGAAAAAAACATTTACATAACTGATTACTCTCATATGAAAATATGTATATGCCCCTAAGCAAAGTATTTCAATGAGGTATACAGTTATGTCAGTAATATCTTATATGACTGATGTCTGCAATATAGAGCTATGTATTCTACCCAGTACTGTGTGTCAAGCATTTCAGATGACCACTGTCTGCATGCCATGGAACAGGTCAATGATACTATCATTTGTACAAGTATAGCAATAAGCAAGACTGAAATACCTGCTGCTTTGACTACATTACTTACAAGAGTAACTCAAATACAATGAGGTTCAACAATTGCATTACCGATCATTCCCAACTGAGTAGGAGCAAGAAATCATAACCTTTCTTCTGCATACATATTCATACAAGTACGCTTGTGAGCTAGCTATCCACTCTGCATATTCATACAAGTACGCTTGTGAGTTAGCTATCCACTCTACATATTCATACAAGTACGCTTGTGAGCTAGCTATCCACTCTACATATTCATACAAGTACGCTTGTGAGTTAGCTATCCAATCTACATATTCATACAAGTACGCTTGTGAGCTAGCTATCCATTCTACATATTCATACAAGTAAGCTTGTGAGTTAGCTAGCATTAGCTATCCACTCTGTGCATCAGACATATATGTAACCCTAAGTCACAAAGACATGTGCAAAAGGCAGGATACAGTTATCATCATTTGCACAAGTTGTGGGGGAGGGGGGTTGGCAGGAGGGCAGGGCTGACCCCAAAGAAATGACTTTGAATGAGTAAGAAACAATGACATTTATCATACTATACTATGTTCAGGGTCAGTAATAGGTGATGCATAGCAATCAACATTACTGTTTATATAGTTTGCATATGTGTGTTAAGTACTACCAGCATGTGATTTTTTTTTCCATATGTGTGGATGTCTGCATGAACACAATCAAGCACTGTGCTAGCACTACATCCTGCCATCTCAGAAAGGTGGGAGCCATGGTTAGTAGTGTTATCATTTCAGCATCATTGCTCCCCAACCATGGGAATTAGCTTTGTCAGGAGTGCACTGCTACTTTGACAGCCCTGGCTAGAAGCTGGGGTTTTTCCTAAATGCCCCAGAACTTGGACCGAAGCTCCAAAGGCAGTGGTGTTTCCATATTCATAAAGAATTTCACACCTCCAGACTGGTAGCCCAACATAACGCATCAGAGATACTTCAGGTGCAGCTAACATTGGATAAGACAGCGATTCAGGTCGTAGCCTGCTATAGGTCCCCAACCATGTCCCAAGACTCACACTCCACGTTCCTAAGCACCCTGGAGAATATTAGGGTCCAACCTGACACTCTCATACTGGGTGACCTCAACTACCCCTCCATTAACTGGGAAAACTACTCATGTACCAATACACTTGCCCAATGTTTCCTGGAATTCATTAATTCCAGTGCCCTGGACCAGCTTCTTCTTACCCCAACTAGAGATAACAACATCCTTGACCTGGTCATTACTAACATGGGCGACCATTGCTCTACACCGGTAGTTAACACCTCCCTGGTTAGATCCGACCACAAACGAATCACCTTGGAAATCCACATCCCTCCCACCCCCACCCCCACAAAGGTAACCACCATGAAAAACCTCTCCAAAGCAAACTTTGGGCTCCTAAAATCAGAGGTGACTAACTTCATGGCACTCATGCAAATGGAGAATAGTTTCATGACAACCAAATCATACACCAATGCACTGTACGAACACGTACACAAATGCATAGATCTCGCCATACCCAATAGAACCAAGACGCTCTCCTCCAAAAAAAAGGAAGCCAATGTGGTGGTCCCCTGCCATAAACAAACTCTGCAACAGAAGGAGGAAACTGATGCAGAATAAGGTGAAGTCCCAAGACTGGAAAAACTCCCTTATCAGCCTCAACAAAAAGTTGAGATCCCTCATCAAATCCTCTAAAGCTAGCTATGAAAACAGAATTGCAGCAGATAGTAAAGACAACCACAAGGCCTTCTACAGTTATGTAAAGAATTTCCACCGCACTACTCAGATTTTCTCTGAGCTACTGCACCATGGTACCTCCTATACCGAGCCAACAGATATTGCCAATATACTGGCCAACAGATTCAGTGCCAACTTTACCCCTCTCCCCCCCCTAAAAGGACCAGTCACAATACCAGTAGATTGCCAGGTACCCAGTATTACTGCTGAACAGGTTAAAACAACACTGTCCAAGGCCAAGAATACAGCTTCTATGGGACTTGACAATATCCCCTGGCTGTGTTCTACATGAACTACAGAGTGAACTGGCACCTCATCTGTGTGCCCTGTTCAATCACAGCCTCACCTCAGGTTTTGTCCCTATCGAATGGCGCACTGCTACAGTCATCCCTCTCCACAAAGGAGGAGTGATTAAAGACACTGGGAACTATCACCCCATTAGCCTGATGAGTCTGATATGCAAAGCTATGGAATGCATCATCATGGATCTAATAAACAAGGATCTAGGGAATCTCCAAACTCTGGATCCCACACAGTTTGGTTTTGTGAAGGGGAGATCATGCCTGCTCAACTTGGTCGACTTCTCTGAGTCAGTCACCAGAGCTGTGGATGAAGACAAGGTGTTTCATACAGCCTACCTTGATCTGGCCAAGGCCTTTGACACCATTCCCCACTCAGGAATCATAGAAAAACTCACTAGGCTAGGCATCAACCCCTATATCACTAGGTGGGTTGCAAACTGGCTCACAGATAGAACCCACAGACTGCCCACCAATCACAAGTGGCATCCCATAGGGTTCGGTGCTGGGTCCTCTCCTGTTTGGTATCTACTTCTCTGCAGTCCAGGCTAACATGAAGGGACTCTGGCTGACAAAGTTTGCAGACGATTGCAAGTTGGGAGCTATTATTAACTCCCCAAGTGATGTTGACATCTTACAGAAAGGCCTTACTGAGACCAACGACTGGTGTCAGAACCATGGCCTTAAACTCAATGCCAAAGAATGTCATCATCCTCTTTGGGAAAAACCCGGTTCCCATGAATTACCACATCAATGGTAGTCCACTGAACACAGAAGGTGTTATAAGAGATCTGGGAACACAGGTTGACAGCAACCTCTCTTCTGACAACCACATTGACACTGTGGTCAGAAAGTCCTTCTATGTGGCACATCTCATTACTAAGGGTTTTGCATCCATGAAGAAAGAGGTCATTGTCTCCCTCTACTCTTCCCTCATCAGGCCAATCATTGAGTACAATGCCCCATTTGCCATGTACCTCTAGACACCTGCAACAACTGGAGATGCCACAAAAGTACCTCACAAAGAGGATCCTAGGCCTTAAAGACTTGTCCTATATGGACAGACTCAGAAAACTCCAACTGTTCTCTGTCTCACATCACCTACTTAGAGGCGATCTCTGCTTGACTTTCAAAGCCATGTCTGACCCAGTTCTGTTAGAAATGCTACATCTAACAAAATCCCAATCCCTCCACACCACATGCTCCAGAGACCTCAACCTCATTACCACAATCAGCAGAACATGCTGGAGGGACAGGTTCATAACCCAGAGACTGCCCATGCTATGGAATAGACTTCCCATACATGTCAAACAGAGCACCTCACTGGCCCTCTTCAAGAGAAATCTTGATGAGTGGATGGGAAATAGAAAATTCACCCTGGGGATCACTCCAGTGGCTCTACTCCACAGAGGCACTGGGAACTAAGGTCAGGTGGCACGATGCCAGGGTAATCCTATGGGCTAGGCTTGTAAAGGCTCAAGGGCCATTAGCCCAGTATACACCTATGAACCTATGAACCTATGTCTGCTAGAAGAGCTCTCATTATGACTACATCCAGGATCACAGTGTTGTGACCTTCCATGTCTGGGTGTGGACACTGCAGTAACTAACTGAGCAGTGGAAGTAGTGCCACTATGGGAGCAGGATCTGGCATGGCCATGTCGGCTAATCCCAGACAATGTAGTGGTTCATCGTTCATGTGGATACCCACCCACCTCAAGCATATGTTCCATCACAGACTCTGCCTGGTCCAGTGTGTCATTCATCTTGTCCATGTATTCACCCACATGGTTCAGGCAGTCACACACTTTAGAATTCATGGCATTTAGTATTCTCACTGTCTCTTTTGAGGACCTGGTGGAACATGCCTTTGTTTCAATCATGGTCCTACACATACATCTGGGTCACCTAATGACACACCAGCATTTGGAGGAGGGTGGACAGCAAGCCTCCTCTGATCACCTCTACCAGTCCTCTTGTGTGACACCTTGCCCTCATGATAGCTGTGAGGAGAACCAACCATCACTACAACTGGAGTAACCACACTACCCTGATCAACTTTATCACCTTCACCTAATCCTATATCAGAAGGTACTGTAGCATGGATATGCTTAAGTATACTGACTGTGTCCAAAATATGGGCAAGTGTTCTGGGAGCCACAACCTCAGTGTCAGACTGATCCTCTGCACCCTCCGCCTGTGCCTCTCCATCACCACCATAATTATCAGAGGCTACAGATACTCTGACATCAGGTGGTAGGGTTTCCACAGTGCCATTGGCAGGATCACGTATGATACCAAATAATAAATGCAACAAAGAGAGAAATAGGGAATGAAACTGATCAAATCATTGTTGTATGAAAGGTATTTTAAGCTATAATATATGCTAAAGCCATACCAATATTAGTCTCAGTTACACCTAAATCTACTTTATATTCATTAATAACAATAAAAAAGGTGTGCTTACCATGTGCAAGTGGTCTTCCAGACTGCAATGCAGATGTCCCTTTATATAAGGATGGGATGGGAAACAAGGATGATAAGTATCACAATGCAAATGACAGAAAAACAGAGAACAATTCCTTTTACATCTGCAAATTAAGAATCATCAAAAATCTACTGACCATTTGAATCCCCCAACATCCTCCTCTGTCTCATTTGTACTGGGTCATCTGACACTTATTTGCTGGCTCTCTCTATATAACACACACACATACACACACACTCACACACACACACACACACACACACACACACACACACACACACACACACACACACACACACACACACACACACACACACACACACACACACACACACACACATACACAAACATATATATATATAGATATATATGTATAAGACATTAAGATTTATGCATATAAAAATATCTAGAATGACAGTAAAATTATTTTTGTTATGCTTATCTGGAAGTTCTGCTTGAGACACTCTGTGTCTATCAACCACAGTAACACCAACATCAGCAATTCTGTGTGAACCCTCTGATGAGCTGTCTGGATCTCTGAAAGTAGATAGCAATGCCTCTGTTCAGTCAGTGTTTGTTCAGTAGCAGGTCCACACCCTGTAGCCATCTGTTCCTGGGCAACTGCAGTTGCTCTACAGTGGGCAGAGTGATTATTTCACTTGCCTGTGTTGTAACTGGGAATAAATTCTCCCATGCCCTAGGACAGCATTAATGTCATTAACCACCTGCTGCCATATCCTGTCTTGGTCAGATTTGACACTTCTAACTTCCTCTAAGAGAAAAGCTGCATGGTGAGATAAGGTCTGGATAATGACCTCCTTTTCTGCATCACTGAATGTTGTCTCGCGGGGTGCAGTTGTCTTGGGCATTATAGCCCTGTATGAAATGAAACAGAAAACAAAAAAAAAAAACAAAAAGAAATGTATAATACATAGAGAGGATGGTGGTAAACTCATTTACGTATGAATATATGCAACCAACATGCACAGAACAACTGAAATGATAATGCTCGCTATGACTAAGCACAAGTTAAGGCAGCCCCCATACAAAAATATTAAAATGAACAATTATAATACTTATGTAATGTGGACAACAGTTATGTAACCATGTAATACATAGCAGTTTTAAGAATAGTAATTCACAATGCACAAGTAGAAATGGAGAAAACATTTATAATGGCATCTCCACTTGTGTGGAGGGTAGGCAGGTAGATATTACAACCATAACACATTGTTTGGGTTACACTTGTAAAACCACCTGACCTTGCTAAGTATACTATACTGTTTTGTAATATCTGTTCAAATCTTAGAAAATAAAGCCTACACAATTATATCACGTAGCAATCTTTACAAACCTTTGCAATGCAGACAAATAGATATACACTGGCTATGCCAACAGTAAATGATTAAAAAAATGTAGACAGATAAACCATTGGGTGTATTGGGCATTGCAATCCATCATTAATGTTAAATTAAAATCATTGTGTAAAAAACAGCAAAATGCCTTTGCAAGAAAGCTGTCTAGCAAATAGATAAATATCCCCAAAGTGAATGTAGCAGTATCATAGGTTCATAGGTTCATAGGTAGGTACTAGGCTATTGGTCCTATGGCCTATATAAGCCTAGCCAAAGGTACCCTGGCTTTTGCCACCCAAGAAGCCCTCTTTCCACTGCAATGCAAGTTCATTAGCTACAGGATTATCTTTATATAGTGCTGATTCAGCCCTGTGAGCATGGTGAGTTTAAAAATGAGGTGTAAATCATTATCATTCATGAATATCACAATCTGCAGTAAGTGAAAGGGAAGGTAAACATGGTGTAAGGACCTATATGATTGCATGCACATGCCCTAGCACTGCATGGGTAAGAAATTAAAAGTGTTACCTGCTAATGGCTTGCAGGTGTCAATAATTAGTCTGACTGCAGGAACAATCAGGGTTTCCCAGTCTCTCCTCTTTAATGTACACTTACTGAGGGTATTTCAGGGGTAAAAGACTTACTAAAAAAGTCTGAAAGTATATTGACTGAGTTAGGAGGGCAACATTTTTAACATTCAGATGTTGCTTTTATGGTCATAGTTTCTGCCTCTTGCTAAGAAGCTTGTCCATATTTAAGGGAGTACATTACTCATTGATACAGATACCATATGCAATAAAAATGAGATAGCATTGCTCTTAAAAAAGCGTAGATTAAGGAACGAGACACCCTAAATAAAGAGAGGAATAAATCTGCAGTGTTTGGGGTTCCTATTACATGAGTGAATGCTAGAAATAGTGAATGCTCATTTGTCAAACCCAAATGCATGAAATCACAGAATTTTGAAGGAACGGATCAGCAATTTTTTTTTCCCAGGAAAAAATTTGCTGGGCCGTTCTCTAGACTTTGCTGTTTTCTTCACTGTGGTGCGATCTCGAAGTTGGTATATTTAAGGTGGGGGGTGGGGGGACACAGCCCCCCCCCACACTGGTGGGTGTGGGAGGTGAAGCCCCCCACTTTATGTTGCCTGTGCATTTTTTTTTTTGGATTAGCAAATTTTTTCCTGGGAAAAAATTCATTGATCCATTCCTTCTACATTTTGTGGATTTATTCATTTGGGTTCAATAATAGATCGTTCGGTATTTCTAGCATTCGATCATATAATATGAACCCCAGTGTTTGGACTATTTGTTTAATATTGTATGCGTACATGGATATCTTAACTGCTGACAGTACCTCACTTATCCCAGACATGTACTGACAAATGAGAAAGGACAACTTTCAGGACTTGTTTCTGTTGCATTTTCAATGTGACTTGATGCAATGTCATGTTTTGAATACATCTAATCTACTTTTTCTTCTTGCTAATATATGTCTGTTTCTGTGACAAATATTGGAAATAATTTCAAAAAGTGTTCTTAGTACCCTGGTTTGATGGTTCAAATCCATACAGGTTACTATGCAAGATAAAGTTGAGTAAACATCAGAAATGCACATTTAAAGTACTTGTTTCAAAATGTGTTCTTTTTTCTTTATGCTTAGCACATCATTTGGCATTGTGCTCTGCTGACTGGCAGCCGTCAGCAGCAATGAATTGCAGTTACTTCATAAGGTAAAAGCTGACAAATTTAATTTGGAATGCCATCAGTAGTGCAATTGAGACTGGCATTGATGCACATTCCTCAGCTCTCTTGGCAGTACTGAGTAAAGAAATCCAAGGTGTCAGCTACCTTTCTCTGTGGCATAAGGTGTAAATGAAGTGATTTTAGAGAAACAGTATAAGTGATGCAGGGTTTGAATCCTGTTTACATATCATTTTACTGAGAGAAGTCATAATAAGTGTTATAATTTTATCATTTTGGTGTATGAATGCATTGTGGTGGGAAACTCAATATGGAGTAGGTGAAATCTGAAGCTTTGAAAGTTGTGATGACACAAAATAAGTAATGTGACGTGAATAACTGTCTTACTTATGATGGATAACATCAACATATCTCCCAGGTAGCAATCCTGACAGACAGATATGTCATTCGAATTTATGTAATTATTAAGTGTGCTGTGTCAAAAATGATAACGTGAGATGTTTCTTGTCTTCCTTGCCCTTACCATGGTATTACCTAAAGTCCTGATATTGTGATATAGAAATGATAGTTTTGATGTGGCAAGGAGATGTGAAAAGGCTGAACATGTCATTGTAAAGTGATACTTGCTCTGCTCATTGGTATTTATACACTTTGATTAATTTCCTTTAGATTATTATCCAAACATTTTTTGTAATTATTATTATTATTATTATTATTATTATTATTATTATTAGTGCCTTCTATATTTTCACATTGCTTGGGAGAGTGCAATCATGTTTCACAGCTTAATGAAAAAAGTTAAACTTTTAATTTAGCTTGCCTTCAGTAGAACAAATAAGCCTGGAGTCAGTGTGCAGCCATTAGCACTCTGTATAGTAATGACTACAGAGAATGCACCCAACAGATATCCAACTCTGAGCTTAGAGTAAGAGGACAGATGATGCAAGGTTTGAATCCTGTTTATAGATCATTTTACTGAGGGAGGTAATAATAAATATTGACACACATTTTGTCCAGGAATGTGCTTCTGTTAGAAAATCAAAGATTCTCAGTAGTAAGAACAACATGTGATATGCATGAATTTTAAATATGAAAGTTAAATTCCTAATAATTTGTAACAGAAATGAATTTAGTGGTGGGACAATATGTATTCCTTTTATTTTTGTTTCTTCCTTTTTTTTATTTGCCATTTGCCATATGCATTTATGCACTACTGGGTAGTGCACAGGCAGGCTCACTACCAAAGAAAAAAGTGATAAAATTAATTTAGATTGCCATCAGTATTGCAATTCAGCTATGCATTGGCACACAATTGTCAGCTCTCTAAACAGTAATGATTGAATAAAATGCACCTGTTATCTACCTGTTCCTGTGGCACAAGCTGTAAATATAGTGACTTTGAAGAAAACACAGAGTTGCTGGGGGGGGGGGTTCAAATTTATAGTAAGGATAATTTTGATAATGGTGTCAGCTGCAAGTATTGACACATATTTTGCATTATGAATTACACACCCTAAGTGTATGTGTATGATAAATGTTGAATATGTTGCTTATAGTCCTTGTAACTTGCTGGTACCGATGTTTTGTATTAGTAAAATCATCTATACTTCTTGCTAATTGCAACATTTGCTATGCATGATGTCAGAAACAGTTTCTAAACTGTCAGAACAGATATTTAAGGATGAATATTGAAATATTTCTAATATATGACAGGTTACTTATCCAGATAGTGTGTCAGTATGACTTGCATGTGGTGGGTCACAAATGAGATGATGTTAATTTCTGTGTGTCCCCTTAATAAATAGTTGCCATTACCTGAACATGTCATGAAGTGTAGCTCAAGTTATGATGTTGCAAGCCAGTGTTGTAAGTGTTACTCATATTTAATTTTTACTTTCATTGCAATTACATATAATTTTTTTACTGGTGAGCAGT
Organism: Protopterus annectens; assembly: GCF_019279795.1. Classification (NCBI taxonomy): domain Eukaryota; kingdom Metazoa; phylum Chordata; order Ceratodontiformes; family Protopteridae; genus Protopterus; species Protopterus annectens. The sequence goes on along the minus strand of NC_056745.1, from coordinate 1,433,738,224 downwards.
ACACAAATAGGTTTCACTGCCAAAGGAAAAAAAGTAAAAAATGAATTGGGGCTGCTTTCTGGAGAAAAAAAATACCTGGAAATGGTGCACTTTCATCAGCACTCTGGACAACACTGAGTGGAGAAACTTCACATGGCATGTACTGGTCTCAATGTTACAAGGTATAAGTGCAGTGAGCTTAGATAATAAACTCAGGGGATTAAGGGTTCAAATCTGGCTACCAGGCACTTTTACAAAGGGTATTAGAATGCCATTTCTCACAACATTTTAATTAGGAATATGAACCTGACTAGAAATGAGAATGATAAATATGTTTATTGCAAGTAATGTATCAGTAATGCTTGCATAACTAAATGTTATTAATGCTTCACATTTAACTCCAAGATAATGTGTATAAAATTTGTTAAACATAAGAATGAGGATATTTAATTTAAAATGCACTTGTATATGTATGATGAGCACACTAGTTTTGATATAATGATCATGACCCATCACATATGCTAACTATGTGCTTAGAACAGTATGTCTTGTGAAGTATGTATGTATGTATGTAACATGACCCAACCTGTATTACTCAGGTCATGCAACTCCATCCATCTGAAATATATTTCCAAATAGAACTACAACTTTTTACATAGGAATGCAGTCCCAGGACCACTTACAGTCACACACAAACAGTCCTCACTGAAGTATATCTCCATTCATTCTGAAATTAGAATATCTCTAATTGCAGTGCTGAAAAAGAATGGTTCCTGTGGCAATGAGAATTAATAAGCTAAGTTTCAGGTTTTGCATTCTTTATCCCATGAGTTTGATTCCCAGCTGGCACAACACAACTTTAACATTGTGTAAGTCCAAATAGCAAAATATGCCACAATTCATCCTGTTAATCCTTCCATAGGATTAAAAGCCAAGCTATTAATCATTTCAGTGTTTCATGGCAAATCTCATTATCATGTTTCACACCTTTCTTGCTATTTGATGTAAGCACTGCCATTGTGTCTGCCAAGGAATCTATGTGATTTCAATTGTGCAAATGTAGTTAGCAAAGATGTGCCTCCTTGAGCACAACTTGTTACATGTGAGATTGGAATTGAGCTTGACTTCTACAAACATGGTTGCTAATGGAGAGAATAGTGTTAAATTGGGTCTATATTTGAACGAAAGTTCAAATTGTCGAACGCTGTAAACAGCGTAAATGCCAATAATTGTATCCTGTATTTTGGGGGGCTGTGCCCCCCACGCACCCTGCTAATTATATATACCAACTCCAAGATCACTCTACAGTGAGGAAAGGGCAAATTTCCCAATCTTCACTGTACCACAGTCTCACAAAACATACATTGATTATCGGCATTTTCACTGTTTACAGCGATCAGCATTTTGAACTTTCGTTCAAATAATATAGACCCATTAAATTTAGAGCACAAAGGTGAGATGTTGAGGAGTCTCAAATTTTTGTGACATTCCTTGTGAAGCGCTACAGCCGTAGTCTGTTGCAAGGGTATTATAGTGGATCTCAGTATAAGGCTGAGGCTTGGAATAACTTGGTCATGGCTGTCTTCTGGGCAACTGGAATTCCATACACTGGAGAACAATGTCATCACCACTATAGTGACATGAAGAAGCACAAGCAGGATCTCCTAAGCTAATGGGAGGATGAATTTAAGATTTCAAACACCCCTCAGTTGTGTAAGTGTACTGACCCATCAACAGTCAAAGATAGCATGCATTAGACAGCCAAGACAGTTAGTCATTATACTTTCAAATATGTTCCGTTGTTTTTCTCTACTGTACAGCTGCACAGGAAATAGCAGCAAACCATGAGGCATATTAGGAGAGACTAACTTGCCTCAGAGATGCATGAGATAAGTATGTCTCAGGTCCAAATGCAAGCCAGATAAGTATTTTCAGTTCTTCACTCCCTAGAATCCTGAGCAGGCAAACCCTATCCTTGATAACAAGTATTGCATGCCTTCTCCAATAGCTCTTGCTGCTTACATTATGCAATGACGACAACAGCTTAACTGTGCATGGGTTCAATACCCAAAAGTAAAAATTATGTTTAATTTAAAGATATTATTCCTAAAATATTAATCTCAGTAATGAATGTCACGAACAATTCAGTTCTGGTAAGTGCAATTATTACATGTGAATGCATATACAGTATCTTATATGGCATAATCAAATAAAGGCTGCTATTTCTGGTATTCTAGCAGTGACATTTGTTTATTTTAGGATACATTAATACCTTCCCATCATATTTGGACAAAGGTGTACTTAGTCATTCCTCATATTTGTTTATGGGTTCACTTTCAAAACATCAAACATCATAATGTAAACCAGTCAACAATGTGGTTTACATGTTCGATGTGCTGCATATTAATTAACTAATATTGCCAAATCGAAATACTGAACATTTTGAATTTGGCATTTTTTGATGTCAGACAGGATATGCTTACATGACACAACTTGCCTGCTTGCTTTCCAGCAGTACGAACAAACACAGTTCAGTACTGCACAACGAGAGACTTCATGTTTTTGCAAGGGGACAAGCCGCCCAGCACCCGCCTGTGGGAAGCTGCACCCACCACACCCCATGCAAACTATATATTCTAACTCTGAGATCACACTACAGTGAGGAAAAGGATAATTTTCTTGATCAGCACTGTACCATAATTTCTGTTTGTAACAGCGAACACATATCAGTGAATGCACAGTGCCATTTGATGCAACAGACACTTGGAGAATTGAAGGTTGGCAAAATGGGAATCAGTCAACTGGCGTTCGAAACTCCCAACTTCGCCAAACTTTCATTCTTCATCTTGATAGTAAACCTTTGTTTATGTACCAAAAAAATAAAATAATGTGACATGCCATGTATGTAATTATCTCTGTTTTTTTTTTTTTTTTGTCTCCCACAACCATCTCTCTCTCTCTCTCTCTCTCTTGATATATATATATATATATATATATATATATATATATATTTATTTATATATATATATATATATATATATATATATATGTCTTAAAATTCTTCTGTTTGCATACTTTGCTGCTGAAAACAAAATGGCTGACTGCACAAGAGGTAGAGTGATCACTGGAGCTCGGCCCGCACTACCTCCACAGGTGGCAGCACAGACACAAAGCACTTCAGGGACACAACCTGTCAGCATTACCTCCACAACCCCTGCCCTTCCTGCTCCACCTGTATGAGGTATATCTGCCCCACCTGCTGGTGTAGTGGTACTGTCCGGGTGTAATATGAGTGGAGGTGATGGTTTTGTCACCCGACATGAGGCAAGGCTGTTGGAGGATATAATGGTGAGGGGCCTTAATGCCTGAGTCAGCAGGGTTGAAAAGGTCCTGAATTGCATTGCTAAATCAATGCCATGTCCATTATTGACCCAGACAACTGACACAGGAAACAGTGATGACAGTTCTGAGAGTGAGGACTAGATTCTCACTGTTCTGAAGCTGGACGTGGGTGTGCCTCTGATGGCCCCTAACAATCCTCAATCATAGTGTTCCCAAACCTTTTGTGTACATTACCATCCCTATCTGTCTTGTATGTCATGTATGTCTGTGCCTGCTTCCTAACCTACCCTGCGAACCTGACCCTGACATTCCAAAGCCCCTTCTTCAACATTTCCCTTTTAAAAAAAAAATGGTCTCCTGTCTAGAAAAAAATATACCCTGTACGTAGCTCTCCACTTCAACTATGTATCATCTTGACACACTTAATTTGGTCCAAAATGGCTATACAGCATTATTCTGCTGTTGTCACCCATCCCTGGTGTGGTGACTCTCCAAAGTCATGAAATTCTTTGTACAATTCTACACTTATGTTGTGAACAACTGGATAGCACTAGTGCTCTCCCAACACCCTCCTGCAAATTCTTGTATTCTTTTCTCAGTGTCCTATCCTCTGCTTGCCACCCCCATTTTCACCACTGTCCTATCAACCCCTTTTTCACACATTTAATCTGGTCCAAAAATAGAATCACACACAATACATGGCCAGAAATGGTCCATCAAACAGCCTTTATTTTTTGTCTGCCGCATTTGTACAGAGGTTGGCATTGTGCAGTAATGCCGAGTGACAGTGTATGCTATTTAACTTCCTATGACAAAATCTGAATATTTTAATTTTGGCCACAGTAGTTAGGTTACTTTCACACAATTGTACTTAAATCTGCATCTCTATGGGAATATAGAGGAAAGGCAGTGTAAACATAGTACTTTGAAACAGTTACTGTAACAGTTTTTAGTCTGCTTGATGTAATGATCTAGAAGTTTCTATGTGGCATGTGGAGATAATTCCCCTGTTTGTAGACTCATATTTTTGTATAGCGTCATGGGTTTATTTACAGCTGTAGGTTATATTATTATTTCATGTAATTTTATATTCCTATGATAAAGTTAATTTTAAACATCTCTATTTCTTTCCATTTACAGAATTTCATTTACATGCCATTTTAATAGTGCAGCAAAGCAACATTTGCAAAAACATTGCAGCTCCAACAGGGAAACTTAGTAAGCCAAGCCACCCTTAGCCTACTTATGTATTAATGCTGGTTGCACTTGTCTACCCTTCTCGCTTCCTATAGTAGCACTTAAGTGTACAGAGCATGGTAGCTTAGTAATGAGGAAATAAGTATCTGCACCATGCAGATGGTCCTACATGTTCCACCAAAACTACTAGTGCTATTTCTCTCTCTGTCTGCCTCTGTCTCTCTCTCTGTTTGCCCTTTCTTCTTCAGTAAGTTTTCACTGTCCTTCATTTATGTTATTTAAAGTGAATGAAGTAGGATTTCATGTGTGGCATGATGAGATAATGCTGAAATATATAGACATATTTTTGCGTACTTTCAAGCATTCTAATCCAAGCATTAGCTAAATGTTACTGACTGTTTTTAATACACTGCTTTATGTGCAGTTGTTGCCTACATATAGTTATGAGCCAAAATTATCCTGCTTCTCCAATAAACTATTTGTTCCCTGCTTCCCTCTCCCTCTGTCTATGTAGTTTCTCCCTTCTGTGTTATTACTGTTCCTTCTCCGTATTTGCGCAATGCTTGGCACTGAGCACCAACTGCAGCTCAGGCTAAATGGAAGTGCACAGCTTATGGCAAAATCATGTGAGTTTTTGCCTTCAGACATATTACTGTGGTGCACTTTGCCCTTTTGTGCTTAGCTATATTTACTCAATTTAATCTACTTTTGAACAAATTGAAGAGTTACAGTTATAGTTGTGATGAGTGTAATGAAGAGTAATATATACATTCTCCTTTTTCTACAATTTGGTGTCACATGGAAAGTTTGCGAAGGAGGAGTTTCTATGTCGTGTGTTTAAATAATACTTAGATCTATAGATTTTCTTGGAATACTCGCAAGGTTCGAATCCAGATGTATGTCAAACTGTTTTTCAATGTTTTGTATGACGTGTGGGTGTAAATGTTGGCTACACCTTTTTTAACACATTATCCTGCTGCTATAATAATGTGCATGTTCCCTATTCAGAAGCATCTCTTGTATAAACCTTGAATTAATAATTACGCTGATAAAGCAAGCAGTAACACAACCCAGATATATACAGAAATTAAACGTGAGCTAGTGCGTTAGTATTCCTGTCGCCAAATGCCTACCTCTTCCCACCCCTTTTTTGTCATCCAGTAAACCTCTTTGATTCAAAAATGCTTCCATAAGCCATATTTCCGCCAGCAGTAACATGCATGGTCCCTCATGTGTTTCATAATACACCTGTAGCATACATATGAGGCTTGACTAACTGCAACTGTCACGACAAATGTATAAATCATGACACCTGAAACATGATCATGATGCATATCTATTCTGTATTCCATCAAAAATGTTTCTTTGTGCAAACATAGGCACAGAGTACCATATATTACTGCTAATGTCCAGTTCAACATCTCAAGATATGATTCTGCATGAGCTAATACTTTGCCATCATCAGCACAACTGAGCTTGGCAGCACTGTGCTTCAAACAGGGAGTAAAAAAAGATTTATAACGAAGAATTCTTTCCTTAGGTTGCACAATTTCTGAATGTCTGCATTGAATTTTGACAAAAAGTTAACTGGATTTCAGAGTGATATTGACTCAGCTGAGTCAGACTGTTAATGTTTTTCTGCACTGCAATGGTTACACTTGCAACTGTGTTACATTATTGGTTAACCTATCCATCATAATCCATCACTGCTATTCTGCAGTGCACTGTCCTGTTTAGGAGGTGTTTGTACTGTCAATGCACATTGTGCAACCATGAGACAAGACAAGTGTGCAATCATCCTGGAATGAACTGGCAGAAATGCTTGCTTGATAATCCTGGTTTACAACTGTGATTGTCATTGGCATCCCATAAAGTGAAACAGGTGAATATCCCTCACAGTAACACAATGTTCATGAAGGACAGTATGTAAATGTTAGCAGATAAATATGTCATTACATGGGACAAGCACAGTGCTGTTAAGGTGGCCTGTCCACACATATGGATTTGTCCCAAAACCTATGATGCACAGTACCAGCTTTTCCAAACAGTGAATTTTTACTAATTACAAATCTGCGTTTTCACATCATTAAAATCAGACTTCTCCAGTGGCACTTGTGACCAATACTGTGCTCTACAGACTGTGTAATTAGATGGGTAGGAGGGTCAATTCTCACCATGGAAAACATGTGTGTGTGGGGGTGGAGGGTGAAATGACTGTTAAGTAGCACTTCAGTGTCAAATGTGCTATGTCCATTTCCACTGAGAAAATTCACTAAACTTTGCACACAGCTCCCTCTGTATGTTATCCCACTTTTAACAAAAGCAATCTCTCTGCAACACACCGATGAGGTCATCCTGTCAAAAGTGCACTCTTTCCCCTTAACAGCCATACTTCTCTTGTGATATTGTGCTCTGTAGATTGTATAACTAGACAGGTCACTTTTCACCATGGGGGCATTCTGTGTGGCTGCAATATCAGGTATGTATAGCTTCCTGAGGAGACGTGCTGTATCAACTTCTAGTCAGTGAAAATACTTAACCTGGGTGAGTAATCCACTATATCCTTATCGCAGTTTTACCACAAACATCTTCTCTGCAACACAATGTTGAGGTCAGCTTGTCAAAACTGCACTCTATCCCCCTAAGAGTCAAAGTTTCATGTGGCGCTTGCAACTAATACTGTGTTATCTAAATTGTGCAACTAGCTAGATAGGTGGTTCAAATCTGACAATGGTGAACTTAGGTGTCTGTGTAGCTCTAGTGTCAGGAAAGTAAAGCTTCAACAACAAATATGCTGTGTCTTCTTGATTTCATGAGAAAACTTCACCTCTGGACACTCTGCAGTTTATCCTACTTTTAACACAAACATATTATTTGCCACACAGTGATGAAATCATCCTGACAAAAGTCCACTGTCTCACCTTAAGGGTCAGATATGTTTTATAGCACTTGGAGCTAATGCTTGTGTTATCTAGACTGTATAACTAGATAGGTAGGAGGTTCAAATCACAGAGTGGGGAACCTGTGTGTGTGTGTGTGGCTTCAATGTCAGTTACATTGCACTTCCTGAGCAGTCGTGCAGTATCAACCTCCACTCAGCAGAACATGGAACAGGATGCCCCAACCACTTACCTCACTTTTACCGTAAACATCTTCTCTTCATCCCGCTGATGAGCCCAGCATGACAAAACTGCATGCTGTGCCCTTGCAACTCAAAGTTCTCTTGTGCTCTTTCAGCTAATTCTGTGTTGTATAGATTGTGTAACTAGATATGTTGTGGGTTCAAATCCAACACTGGGTAAATAATGTTAGTGTGTGTAGTGTCATGTACAATTATGTCAGTGAAAACAGCCCTTGTGTAAATTTCCACTTAGACAAAGGAGGATTACCATATAGCTTTGTATTACACCTAGACAATAAACATTTTTGTAAACACAATACTTACATCATGCTATCAAAAAGAACCACATCAACGTGGACATATGAGTTACCCTGTGGTGCTGGCTGTTGATACAGAGGGATGTTTGAATCCAGGATTAATGATTGACTACCGTCCATGGATGTTTGTCTGTCATGTCATGCTGTATAGAGAAGGCTTGTAATGCATGTGGTATGTGCAGCTCTGTAGTGTTACTGTGCATTTCAACCATCTTCAGCTTTAGAAGATCATTAATGTATGATAGAATGGTGATGTCATCCATTCAAATGTGCACTGTCATAATTGTAAAAGAACATCTCATATGGAACATATGATTCAGGCAGTGTTCTTTACCTTGTGATCCTAGGTAATGTGTTTCAATCCAGCCATCACCCCTTAGACTCATTTCTGCTCCTTTTTCACACAGAAATTCTTTCTTTCATAATGATGATGCCATGAGATGACATTTGTCTTTCCCAAGAGAACTACTAAGGCCTTTCCTATGGCTTGAGGACATGAGACTATGTTCTATTTGCTGTTGCCTTAGTAAGGCATGTATTTGAATCCCTGATTATCCACAGATTGTGCCTGAATGCTATTCTTCCATCACAGTGACAACTGTATTATGCATCTCCTGTTTCTAGCAGCAGAGCAATGTTGTGTGAGAAACACACATATAGCAAGACTATTTTAAAGAAATGACAGGCACACATCTTACTTGCAGCAAAAAAATG